>NW_023621464.1:864-5450 GCF_014905685.2 Nematolebias whitei
TGATCTGACGCTCATCACCCCCTCTCTGAGGAATTTCCAACTGATAACCAGACAAAACCCCACTGAAAAGACTTTGTGTCATCATTTCAGGACTCTGGATTCTTATAGAGGTTATTCTTGGCCATTTCTCGACATAACTCAAGAATGTTTATGGATCTCACCAGAGGACATTAACTGATTACAGTGACCTCGAGAGCATCTGTAGGCGTTGTTGACTGCTCTCGTCTCTTCCTTCTTATGCTCTGCTCTGCAGAATGTCTACTTAAATATGTACTTGTTTGTGTGAGGTGTTTTTTCAATATTAGGGGTTTTTCTCAGCAAAGAAAAAAGTCTGATAGAAATTTTTCTGCCTCTAACACCTACATGTGTCCAGTTAACCACTGTTTTGTCTGTCCAAACAGGTCTCACTTGTAAATGAGTCTTTGAGGCTCAATGTGATTTATCTGTTTAAATAAAGGTTGAATGAATGAATATGCCACGTGGTCTCCTCCATGGAGCCGAAACACTTCCGAGCTGGACCCAATCCAGGAAACCATCTCTCAAACACTTGCTTGCTGGCTCTGCAGCCCAGCTGCCTCACTGGAGCAGCACCACCTCCATGCAGGACCGTATCCACGTAGCTGGAGATACACCACCCAGGTGTACCTCATCACCACCCAGCTTCTCCACCCATGTGCTGGCTGACTCTGCAGCCACACCCTGGAGCTGGCCGGTCTGCAGAGCCAGCCATCCAGCCAGGGGTGTAGAAGCTGCTCATTGGATTGGGTTCTGCTCAGAGTTGGTACAAATCTAGGGAGGTGGATGGGGTCCATCACAGAGGTGGTGCTTCTCCAGGAAGGTGGCTGTGTTGCAGAACCAGCCAGCTGGGAGGTGGAGAGGCTGTGTGGCCATGGGGTACATCTATGAGGTGGTACAGCTCCCAGTAGGAGGCCATTTGGTGGATGTGGACCTGCACTAAGATTGTACAGCTCCACGGATGTGGCCGGGCTGAAAAATCTGACTGTTCAATGTGCAAAGCTCACAGGAGGAGCCTGAGCAACAGAGCCTGCTAGCCAGGATCAGGAGAGGCCTCACACTATATGTGGTCCAGCTCGTAGGTGGTGGCACTCAAGGGAGGAGGTCACGTGACTGAGACGGTCCTGCACCTAGGTAGTGCTGTTCCAGGCATGCAGCTGGACTGCAGAGTGTTGGATTTCATGTTTTATCTTTTATTATTATTTTAATCAAGCTTGAAATTTCATGTTATAAAATGAGTGTGCCATTCTTTGAAGGTTTTTTATTACCTTACAGTCATTTAAGTAATAATCAGTTACCTTGCTTAAATAGAATATTAACTTCAGGTAGTTTGCTTAAATATAATCTATTAGAAGTTCTCACTCACACACACACATACGCAATCACACACACAGGGACTGACACGCACACACACAAGATGAGAGACGTTAAGAGTCTCTGAACACATTTCAATGTAGTTTGCTTAAACTTAATATAGCTGACTAAACATAATTAGTAAAGATAATAGAAAGTAGCATTTAATCGTTTAACAAGTGTGATCAGCTAAGGGGAAATATCTTCAGCTAACAAAGGACCATAAACCTTATCTTTCGGTATGTGACCTCCAAGACTTATCTGCCAGGCAGAGGAGCCCCGTAACCATGACAACGGGGTGTTTAAACCAATCAGAAGCCGTGGCTGTAGAAAACCTAGGAATAAGGAACAGAGTCACAGCAGAGGTCGTTGCATTTGTTGGAAGAAGGCGATGATACAGGTCTGTCTGAGAAATGCCCTTTGTATGCATACAAATGTAATTGTTTTTGATCTTCTGAATACTTGTAATCCGTTGTCCAATAAATCTTTTGAACTAAGGTACCGCTTCAGCTGTATTGAACACCAATGTGGTTCTTATAAGCCACGACAAATTGGTGACCCCGACGTTGCAGCTAGTGGGACCACAAATTGGGCCGAGACGGTGCTGTGCTCCCACATTGTGAATTCTGGGCCCCTACTTCAATTAAAGGTAAGCGAGAGTTACCTTGTTGGCTTCGGCTCTAAAACTCTGCATTTTAGGCTGTAAACTAAATTAAATTCTTCCACTGTGGGAGTTCGTACCGTCTCCTGAAACAGACATTTGGTAAGCTAATTTAAACTTATTTGTGTGACCTCAGACGGACGGTTTGCTTGTATTCAGAATTGTAGAGTGTTGCGCATGCGTGTTGTAAATGGGTGTAAATTGCACGGCTTACTTAGACATTTTTAGGTAGTTTTCACAAGTGTGTGGACTTGTGCCGGTGGACGGCGGAAGGCCTGCCGGGGTCACGTGGGTGACGAACCATTTTCCCTCAGTTTACAGCGGATCTGGCCATCAAACCCTTAATCTGACGGGATTAAGGTTCCGAACGTCTCACAAAGGTCTCGGGGCTGAGGTGCGTGTCCTCCTCCGGCTGTGTGGACTGCGGCCTAAATTGGACTCCATCGATAGTTTAGCTTTGAGGGAAAATGTGAACAGAATAGTGTGTTTACCAAATTTCCGGTGGTCAGTGATCACTGTAGTTGTAATATTAGAATAAGTTCATTGTGTGCCGTGATTTGCAGGTTCTGACAGACATTCTGTGTCTGTGAGTGGAACGGTTTCGTTTTTCCCTTCTCTGTGAGAGGAACGGTTTCTCTTTTCCCTTTTCTTATCAGTTTTAGACTGCGAGGGGGGAAGGTTGAATTTTTTTTCTTTTTTCACTGTCTTAAAAAAGGAGGGGGTGTGCTTCGGAGTGACTGGTGCTACCATATCCTGACCGAAAGGAGGCGCTGTTGGATAAGGCAATTACAAGGCCTTACTTGCTTAAATTAAGGACTTGTACTGATTTTTTCAACAGATGCCTGTACTGTTTGAGAATAAAGACAATTGAATGAATGTGTGAGAGAATGATGTCAGCAGATATGAGTACATAACTAACAAATCTGTAACTACTGCTGAAACTTTACAAGAACAATCTAAGAGAGTTAAAGCTGTGATTAATGTCATACATGCAGCCAACACAGGTAAATGTAGGGCATTGGACAGCCTTTTGAATCAGCTCGTCCAGGCCGAAGTAGGAACATCACATACACTTACACAACTGGCTTGGGACAAAGTTAAAGATCAAAACACACAGATTCAGGAGCTTAATGAGGATTTACTGACATGTAACTCTTTTCTTAGACGTCAGAAGCTTCAAAAGAAATTAGATAAGCGTGGTAGAATTCAAGAGATGTATAAACAATTAGCTTTGTTGTGTCAGAGTGTGCAGAACTTGGGGAAGCCAGAACAGTTTAAACCACCACCTTATATGACTGAGGTGATGGGGGCGACAGCACCACCTGCTAGACAGAGCGTGACAGCGCTGCCAGAGACGCCTGCTGGTAAGACGTTGCCTAAAGCGCCACCTGCTAGAATTTATCCGGTGCTGCAGGTTCATGAAGGCAGACTGACATATGAGGAGACTGATCCTGAGGGCAGTGTTACTAGATAATAACTTAGGGGGGATTGGTGACAGAATGTCGGCGCAGAGACGACTACGTTTGAGTAATGAGTTTTCTGACCGTGAGGAAGAGGGGGCCAGGAAAGCTCGGTGTAAGAGTGGTTCACGTGATAGTGTGAGGGTAGACGAGTGGGGTGAGGTTCCAGGTCCAAGTGGGACTCACCTCAGTAAGTCTCCTGTGCGAATAAACAGAGCGCGGGTGATTGACCCCGGAGAAAGACGTACCAATTTGTATACTGAGGGAAAGTTGACAGGAGTGGTTGAGGAGGAGGACGTCGTGGAGCGCCCACGGGAGAGAGTTTTAACCAGGAATAGGAGACCTCCAGATAGATTACATTATGAGTTTCCAGGTATGCCAGCGGTGACCTCTGCTCTCATTCATTGGGGTGGTGACACTAATGTGAATGTGGACGCAGGGAGGCAGGACAGTCCGGGTTTTCAACTTCCGTTGCTGAGCACACAGGGGGCGACAGGTGTGGTGTCAGGTTATAAGCCATTCCATATACGTGATTTGGAGTCGATTACAGAGAAACTCCCACCGCTGATTCAAGGTGGAGGACGCTGGCTGGAGAAGTTTAATGCCCTCACCTTGGGTTTGACCTTGGCAGTGGGGGATCTGAACGCCGTTTTTGCACGCTGTGCTAATCAAGCCACCGTTCAGACATATTTGCACTCTACTATTGATACTTCTCGGGGCCGTGGTAGGATATTAGAACTGGCAGATGAGACTCCGTTGTGCGACGTGTTTATGCACATAGCGCCTATTATCAGAACATTGTACCCATTACCGGCTGGTGTTGTGGTACCAGAATTCAAATGGAACAGGACTATAGACCCGTGGGAGTTTATGGAGCAGTGTAAGGACACTTGGGAGAGAGTGACAGGTGTACATGCTCAAGCTGTACAACAACACCCGTATTTTAGAAAAGCAGTTCTTGACTCTCTGCCAAAAGAAGTTGTAGAAGAGTTGGAGAAAAATGTTGATTTGCTCACAGCATCTCCTGACCGGTGGGAGAAACACGTGATGCATCGTTTGAAATATGAGAAAAAGCAAGGTGACAAAGAGGCGGCTGA
>NW_023621465.1:0-5450 GCF_014905685.2 Nematolebias whitei
GGATGAAGAGTGGAGACCAACGTCAGGATTGCAGGTCGCCTCCAGCGAAGGTTGTCTCCAGCGACGTCCAGCCTGTGCCGTTCTGGTTCAATGTGTCATGCAATTATGTGGTTTAAGGTGGGCTTATGAAGGGGATTTTACATAAGGCCTTAAACTATATGCACCTGGTGTGTAAGCTATTATGGTTGGGAACAGCTACAACTACCAGTTAAGGGGTGGAACATGCTGAAAAGGGTAACTACAGGGGTTTATGCCTATAGAAAAGGGTTCCAAACTATTTTTCCATTTCTAACTTGGTTTAAGTTAGCTTTACATGGTAAAATATAGTTTGGTGCAATTGTCTGTTGTCTTTTAGACGAACGACTTGAGATTGGGTGTTTGGTTTCCCCATAAATGTTTTGGAAGTCTATGGCGAGACTTATCAAAAAGAATTAGCTATCCCCCCGAATAGAATTGTTCGAGTAGGTTCGGCTTAAGCGTTGTGAGATCAATGTAGATTATGGTACTTAAAGTAGCAATAATATACATTGACTCCGCAAAGATTGCAATTTAACGAATGAACTGCATGTTGGCATGGTTAAAGGCCTCTTTAGTCTCTAACTTAACTACACAACAAAATTCATTCTTGCCTGGGGTGTTCGAAAACAATATCAAAAACCAATTAAACGATGTCTCAACATCGACAAAAACAGTGACTAAGCAACCAGTTAAACAACGTCTCAACATCGACAAAAGCAGTGATTAAGCAACTAGGAAACGACGTTTCGGTGCGCCACTCACTCTGAATGTCAGATTTGATCACGTTATTGTGTCTGGTAGCATTATCCTAACTGGCGTCACCCCCCTTCGGTCATGGGAGACCGCGAACACGGGTGAGGACGTCGCTCCATGAGCTAAAGTTAGGCTGTCCTTGAGTAGTTTTAACTGTTTGCGCAGCTGAAAGAGGACTTTTAGGTCTGGATTCGAATCCAGTTTGACTGTCGATGGAGTGTATTTGTCTGGGTCAGTCAGATACAGTATCATCGAGTTAATTGCAGGATCATCCGACTTCTGAAGTTTGATGATTTCTGGGTCAGTTGAAAATGACTTTTCATATTTTAAAAGAACTTGGCGAAGTTTGTCTCTTTCTTCATCAGATGTCAGAGTGTCGGCTTGAGCGACCACCTGTTCAATCTGTGATGAGACTGATGAGGGTTCTCGCTCCTTGGGGAGCTCCAACGAATCCTTTTCTGAGTCGTCGGACCTGTCTATGGGCAAGGCACCATAGGTTTGTGGTCCTTGGTCGACGTCATTGGTTGAGAAAAGAGCGATGGCCTGTGATGGTTTCGTGAAACATACTGGCCCAGCTTCTTGACTCGGTACCAGGTTATCTGGGAGTCCTCCCAGAACTGGAATGCCTAGTTCAAAATCATGAAAATCAGGTTCTAAGTTTTCAGTTTGCGATGACTCATCATCGTTTGTGTGTGAGTTTATCCCCCCTTCGTCCGATGAGGGGTTCTTGGAGGCAATAACAGCAATGTCTTGGTGTGTTTCACCGACATCTGTAATGTTGTCATTCGCGCCTTCAGATTTAGTAGCGATCAGATCACTACACTGTGCTCTTGGTCGGGTTCCCATTTCAGCGTGTATCAAAGTGTCTAAAAACCTTTGTATTTCCTCTGTCTCTTTCGAGCTCAGCGGTTTAGGGCCTTGTTCCTGGGACCTTTGTGATTTTATCGCCTCGGTTCGTTTCGTCCGAGGTGGGAGAGGGTTAGGTACGTCTTTTGGGGGTTCCTCTTCGGATTTCCCCTGATAATATGGGTCCTCTCGGTTCCCATATTTTTGCGCCCTCCGCTGGTCCCATTCACGATAATCACGTTCGTCCTCTGAAGGAGGAGCCTTTTTGTCCCAGCGTGCACCTTCATTACGTGGTTCGTTAGTTTGAAAATACTGCCTTTTCTTGCCTGTTTTAGGAGGAGGTGGCGACGAGCGCCTTCCTTCCATTTCTAGGGAGTGGGGTTTAACCTTTATACCAGGAAACACCTCTATGGGCGTCTTAGCATGAGAACGTGCCTCAAACACATTCACAGCACACTGTTTAATCTCATTTATGGATTTTTCTCTGAAATTTGCCATAATTTGTACTGACATGCGTATGTCAGTGTGGAGATTTTTGCTGAAAACATATTTAAAATTTTCCTCTTCCTCCATTCCGGTTTCATTTCTGTAACCAAAATAAGCTTGGAAGATTCTTTTGTAATAGATCTTTGGATGTTCATTCTTTCCCTGCTTGACCTTGTCAGCGGCTGGGTATCCAGCTGGTCCTGTGCAGGAGTCGTACTCTCTGATCAAAGCTTCACACAGAAGGTTGTAATCCTTTCTCGTTGCATCAGGTAGACGCTCGATGAAGGTGAATACCTCTCTGTCCGAAGTGAGCCGTATCAGACTGATCTTATCCTCAACCGTAGCATTAGGATAAGATCTCAATCTGAATTCAAGATCTTTGAGGTACGCTTTTGTTCCAGATGAGCCCATCGGTCCAGGTACAAAGCGTTGTACATATTTTGAGATTTTCTGCAGAACATCCATTGAAAGAGGAAGTTTCCATGCACTCTGTTGCATGTTTTGTGGAGGAGACCTGTTCAGGTCTGTTCCTACCGCCCGAGATGAGGGTGGATTAAGAGCAGGATGTGCAACAACGTCTTTCTGAGGTGTTTGTGGGTGACCTGAACTCTGTCCACGGTCTTCTCTGAGTTCCAGACAAACTCGCCCCACGTCAGAAATCTTGTTTGTTGCTGCGGCCAGTTCCTCCTCACAAGCCTTCAGGCGTTCCTGCGATGACCGACATTCATGTCGTGAACGCACAACTTTTTCCAGTAATATCTGTTTATGCACTTCAAGTCTGTGCAGATCTTTCTTAAGCACATCTGTAGCATCCCTGGCTTCAGATAGTGATGCCTCAAGTAATTGTATTTTGCTGTTCATTGAATCAACTTCTGCACGCGCATCTTGCTCTAACTGAAACATCTGTTCATAATGTTTCGTCATGAGGACCTCGTGTTCGCTTCTAAATTGAAGGTAGTGATCTTCAATTTCCTGAGCAAACACTTTTTCACTGTCTAACCTTAGTGTAAGGTCATTAGCTTTCTCAACAACTGCATAGAACGATCCTTTCAGCAAAATTGCAATTTTAGCCAGCTTTTCATAACTTGACTTTGTAATTTCTGTAGAGGTCACACTTTCTGCAACCTCCTTCAGATTGTCCAATAACTCTTTTGGGTTCATGCTCTCTGCCTGTTTATCATATGGATGTAAGGAATCTGTCAGAAGCGCTAACGCATTCTCTAAACAGTCCCTTATCCCATAAGGATCAAAGTCTTTTTCTAACACACCTGTCATGTTCATTCACTGTGTAGCACTTTATCTGTTTAAAACAGTTGCAAGCTTCAGATATTTTACAGGTAAATATTTGTATTCAGATGTCTTTGAGTTTTCACACTATTTTAAGCTCTGGGTTTACACAGAAGTACTGTTATAAGTCACTTATTCAAATGTGGGTACCTTTCTGTAGGTTTTACCCCAATTCATGAATATTTAAATAAATGCTCTCTGGCAGTGTTACTTTTTATGTGCTTATTTCTTAACAGATACTAGATTACCAAGCTCTTTTTAGTGTATTTTACTCTAAAGCACTGAATTTTTAATAAACCTGCAATTTTTCTAAAAAGTCTCACAGCAAATCAGTTTAAAGACACTTTTTAAACCGTTCTGTTCCAGAAATTTGCTATTTAACAGTTACTCATAGAACCAAGTGGTGAAAAGAAAAGAAAATTGATGATGTGTCAGGATTAATCAGTCTTTCTTCAGAAAAACTGTCATTCCTGTTCTCCTGTCTCATCCTCTATTTAAAATTAAATAGGAAGATTTATTTTTAGGTGGTAACTTAAACAGGAAAGTTTCTTTTTCCTGATAAGTTTACTCTTATTTAGTGATTTTGCAATTAAACGTGCATTATCTCTCAAGCAAATGGGTAAACTGTTCAACTCTGTGAATATTTGAACCGTATCTTTTAAAAAGTTTCTAATTTTTCATTTTGTCCCTCCTTGTTTGAGGAATTCAGTGAATGAAAATGTCCTGGTAAATGCTTTTTTTTGCATAAATACCTCTTACTTTTTAAGTGCAAGATAACAGTGATTATTCAGCTAGAGGAAGTTTGTTAACTCAAAAATGCCTTACAGAAATAAAAAAAACCGTTTAATTTCACTCAAAATACCTAAAACTGAAGTGAAACTGTGATCTCAAGTTTCCCAGGAGGGGGCAGTGTTTAGCTTTCTACCAGCAGGAGTCTATGACGACTTCCTGTGACGTTCGGTTGACATCCTGTTTTTAGCCGCTTAGCTTAAAGTTAGCTTCGGCTAAACTCGGTTAAAATCAACATTTCTGAACGAATTTAAGCGTAAACGTGGCGTTCTTTCAACAAGCACGACTTTTTAGCATGAAACATGAGTTTTCTGGGACATATGGCAGCTTTATTTAGTGATTTTAAGCACGGCAAAGCTCATTTCCGACATGGAGGAAGTGACGTGACACGTCACTCATCCGGTCGTTAGCTGTTAGCTTAAAATTAGCATCGCTAGCGTTGTTCAAAAACATCATTTAATGACGGATTTTAAACTCTAACGTGGCAAAATTTCAGCGAGTATCCTTCGAAGAACTTAACAGTTGATCAGAATACAGCTTTTAAAGCGTTTTTGAGCTTTAAAAAGCAGATTTTATTCCCTATGAAAACGAGTTTTCATTTCCGGGTCACGTGACTGAAATCACCAATGACAGAGCGGCACGGGGGTGAGAGGAAATGACGTAGGCACGTCATTCAACTTCTCAGCGAATCAGAGCGCTCCACAGCAGCAAATTCAACCAATCACGAAGCGTTTTTCCAACTAGCATGTTAGATTAGCCTGAAATAAGTTCATCAACTTTTCGTCTTGTAAACTGTCAAAATGCACTTTTTCTGTTAAAAATTGTAACGGATCAATTCTGAGTTGCACGGAGTCTGCTACTCCGGTCTCAAAACGTCTTTCTAGCTATTTAAACAACTCGTCCGAACCTTTTCAGAACCGAGCCGGTACCAGAACCACGTCTGGACCGCCTTTAAACAGAATAAAGCGTTTCCACACAAACCCAGCTTTTAGTTACCATAACAGGCGTACAATTTCAGCTTTCATAAAGACTCAATGACACTATTTCAGCTTTCATAACATCGCCAGCGTAACACAGCGTAAACATGCAGAGCCCAGCTCCAAGCGGCGCAGCTTCAGAGGCGTTTCAGCACAGCTGACAAACTGTTATTTTTCATGCCAACATGTAAAATCAATCTTTACACGAATACACAGTCATTTATGAACACGTAGCGGGCCACCAATATGTAGTATGAACAGGGTGCAGATATATTCATACATTTCACGGGTTCT
>NW_023621466.1:0-5450 GCF_014905685.2 Nematolebias whitei
GGTTTGTGTCACGTAACCCAAGTATGATAGAATAACCCCCCAACTCACATGTCCAATCGCGCGCAATTTTACGTGCCACGCTTGTTCGCTGTTTCAGCGCGTGAGCATCAGGCGGTATTGCGTTTCGAGGGAACCGCCGGACCCTGCGTGTTGTGCTCGGCGCGTGTCGAACGTGATTACCAGGGGGAAACGCGAGAACTGTGGGTCTTGCCGCAAGCGTCCGGCTCGCGTAAACAACCAAGCTACGAACGCAACGTGGAGACGGAAAGTAACCGCTACAGTACCGAGATACGTAGACGGGTCTTGGAAAAGGTCGCCAAGACGCGCCACATCGCCGACAGCGATATTGGCTTGTTATTTGGCAAGTGTGACGCGGCGCAGTCGTGTTCGACGTGCAGCCAAGATTCATGCGATCCTATGTGCGTGAAGTGTACGCAAATTACCACGTTGCTCGAACTGCTGGGCATGAACCCACGCCCGCTGTTTGCCTCGCTTGCAGAACGTATCATACCTAGCAGGGCTTTGACGAGACACGTGTACAACAGATCTACGCTTCTGGCCATGCTCAATGACCCAGACGTGCCATTCTGCGTTAACGGTGTGTACTATAAAGGTACGTTGCTGACCAACGGATGCGGCCAACCCACTCCACTCAGATCGCTCGTGAGTCCCGGCGAGTACAAGCAGCGCGCGTCCGAACATCACGTACAAGCGTGTCGATTTGCGGCGTCCACGTGTATCGTGTGTATATTGTTCAATCAGTCTGCGACGATCGCCCACATGTTGAACCCTGAAAAATTGTACGTGGAACCGGAGCCTCACGAGCCCGTGTATTACTTTAACGTGAAACTGCGTCCGGACGTCAGTGTACCCGAGGTACGGGTGGACGACAAGCATGGGTTTCTGATAAACTTCCAAGGGTCGGTTGGAAGTTATAAACCGACCTTTTACTACAACTGGCGCGATATGTTACAGCGTATACGCGTCAAATGCGACAAGTGTTACTCTCTTACTTGTACCATAGTAAACGATTGTGCTATGTCTCTGTTAGCTCACAGCTGTTTCGATGCACCCAGGTAGATATCTGGTTTTTGTTGTTTTCGTCCCAGCTCCATAGGTCTTTATAGCTTCTCCCCCCCTGAACTCTACGTGTTAGTACACGTAATGTCATGGCTCTATATATACACAACAAGCGCGTTAATGTCGTTGGGTTCACGCGAAGTCAAGATTGCATCTAACCGGTTTTCATAAACATAACAAGTCTTGAAATAGTCAAATGGGCTGTGGTCTGAATAACCACAACAAGATGAGCAAGGCAACTTTGGTCCTTAACGATGCTACGACTCGGCGCGGGGTATTTATTTGAGACTGATGTATCAACATAAAGACATGAATCAACGAGGTGTAAAGTGTTCATTTTGCTTGATTCCACAACCAATGTTGTTCATCACATTTCAGATGTTTGGACTTGTATTAAATCGAACTGAGCAACAAAAAAAGAGATTTGTTTCTTTCATTGTTTATTAGCTCACTCGCCACAATCGACCAAAACTGTGAAGAGTACATTTTCCTTTTATGTTGTGTAAAAACGTAAAAAAAAAATGTATATATAGAGAAAAAAAAAATGCAGGTTATCACGCTTAGGTCTACACATACACATTATTAAAACTGAGCACACAAGAAACATTTGTGGTACAACTAGCTAAACACTATAATCATCGGTCGGGGGACATGTTACGTACGGTCAAGCTATAATAAATGATGTCACACGATGAGGACGACTTCCGGCAAAGAACGGCAACTGCGTATCTCAACCGAAGCGTATGAGATGAACCGAGCCGACGCCATGTTTATGGAAGGGAACCCTCCTGCTTATGAGACCGTGGTCGACCTAGGAACTAGCTCAACATCCGCTGACGCACATGTACGCTCGCGTATCTCAACCGAAGCGTACGAGATGAACCGAGCCGACGCCGCGATTATGGAAGGGAATCCTCCTCCTTATGAGACCATGGTCGACATAGGAACTAGCTCAACATCCGCTGACGCACATGTCCGCTCGTTACCGTCATCGCATTACAATGTTACCGTGGTATCAATACCACCCGCTTCAAACGACACAATCGAAGATGGCTGAGAAGACGACATATTGTATAGAGCCAACGTAAAGGCTAATGATAAAGCATTCTTGTTAACCTTGTTTCTCAGTTTCCTATGTGGGTGGCTTTCGTTCTCACTGATGTTTGTATTTTGGCAGCGGTCGTATTGTCTGTCCAAAAACACAGCGGGGCTTTGCGGATCTATCTCTGGCGTTGGCTTATTCCTCGTCGTGTGGCTTGGTATAATCAGAATTTCCTCGTCGAACGAATTTGCCAATCAATACTTCAGTGACTAGCTCTGGTGGCTCTTTCTTTTGATCAGCATGCTGATGTTCTTCAAAGGGTTTCTGGATTATACACTAGTTCGAACTATAACTGCAGCAGAGACTACGCGTGGCGTGTAGAATGCGAATGTACCCATATACACGTAAGAAACCACCGTTTATTGCTTGTAAACTATATATATTACATGTTAACAAAGTGGTTTTTTTTGTTTATGTATAAAAGAAGCGGGTTTGTTTCCTTTTACCGCGTTATACACACACATACATTTTTATATATATAAAACCAAACAGTAATTTCTATATAACACAATAAAACCTGTAAAGAACAAGTGAGCTTTGTTGATTATGACAAAGAGGAAATAAGTGTTCTATGGTGGGCCCGTGGTCGGTCGGGAGACGGAAAGCCCGTGGTCGGTCGGGAGACACAAAGTCAGACGGAAAGACCGTGGTCGGGAGACGCAAAGTCAAACGGAAAGCCTGTGGTCGGTTGGGAGACGGAAAGCCCGTGGTCGGTTGGGAGACGGAAAGCCCGTGGTCGGTCGGGAGACGGAAAGCCCGTGGTCGGTCAGGAGACGCAAAGTCAGACGCAAAGCCCGTGGTCGGTTGGGAAATGGAAAGCCCGTGGTCGGTCTGGAGACGGAATGCCCGTGGTTGGTCGGTAGACGCAAAGTCCGACGGAAAGCCCGTGGTCTGTCGGGAGTCGGAAAGCCCACGGTCAGTCGAGAGACGGAAAGCCCGTGGTCGGTCAGGAGACACAAAGTCAGACGGAAAGCCCTTGGTCGGTCGGGAGACGCAAAGTCAGACGGAAAGCCCATGGTCGGTCGGGAGATGGAAAGCCCGTGGTCGGTCGGGAGACGGAAAGCCCGTGGTCGGTCGGGAGACGCGAAGTCAGACGGAAAGCCCGTGGTCGGTCGGGAGATGGAAAAACCGTGGTCTGTAGACGGAAAGCCCATGGTCGGTCGGGAGACGGAAAGCCCGTGGTCGGTCGGGAGATGCAAAGTAAGACGGAAACCCCGTGGTCGGTCGGGAGATGCAAAGTCAGACTGAAAGCCGTTGGTCGGTTGGGAGACGGAAAGCCCGTGGTCGTTCGGGAGACAGAAAGCCCGTGGTCGGTCGGGTGACGCAAAGTCAGACGGAAAACCCGTGGTTGGTCGGGAGACGGAAAGCCCGTGGTCGGTCAGGAAACGCAAAGTCAAATGGAAAGCCCGTGGTCGGTCGGGAGACGGAAAGCCCGTGGTCGGTCGGGAGACGGAAAGCCCATGGTCGGTTGGGAGACGGAAAGCCTGTGGTCGGTCGGGAGACGCAAAGTCAGACGGAAAGCCTGTGGTCGGTCGGGAGAAGGAAAGGCCGTGGTCGGTCGGGAGACGCAAAGCCCATGGTCGGTTGGGAGACGGAAAGCCCGTGGTCGGTCAGGAGACACAAAGTCAGACGGAAAGACCGTGGTCGGGAGATGCAAAGTCAGACGGAAAGCCTGTGGTCGGTTGGGAGACGGAAAGCCCGTGGTCGGTCGGGAGACGCAAAGTCGGACGGAAAGCGCATGGTCGTTTGGGAGTCGGAAAGCCCGTGGTCGGTCGGGAGATGCAAAGCCCATGGTGGGTCGGGAGACGGAAAGCCCGTGGTCGGTCGGGAGACGCAAAGTAAGACGGAAACCCCGTGGTCGGTCGGGAGATGCAAAGTCAGACGGAAAGCCGTTGGTCGGTTAGGAGACGGAAGGCCCGTGGTCGGTTGGGAAACAGAAAGCCCGTGGTTGGTAGGGAGACGCAAAGTCAGACGGAAAGCCCGTGGTCGGTCGGGAGATGCAAAGTCAGACGGAAAGCCGTTGGTCGGTTGGGAGACGGAAGTACCGTGGTTGAACGGGAGATGCAAAGTCAGACGGAAAGCCCGTGGTCGGTTGGGAGACGGAAAGCCCGTGGTCGGTCGGGAGATGGAAAGCCCGTGGTCGGTCGGGAGATGCAATGTCAGACGGAAAGCCCGTGGTCGGTCGGGAGACGCAAAGTCAAATGGAAAGCCAGTGGTCGGTCGGGAGACGGAAAGCCCGTGGTCGGTCGGGAGACGCAAAGTCAGACGGAAAGCCCGTGGTCGGTCGGGAGACGGAAAGCCTGTGGTCGGTCGGGAGACACAAAGTCAGAAGGAAAGACCGTGGTCGGGAGACGCAAAGTCAGATGGAAAGCCTGTGGTCGGTTTGGAGACGGAAAGCCCGTGGTCGGTTGGGAAACAGAAAGCCCGTGTTCGGTCGGGAGACGCAAAGTCCGACGGAAAGCCCATGGTCGTTCGGGAGTCGGAAAGCCCGTGGTCGGTCGGGAGACGGAAAGCCCGTGGTCAATCAGGAGACACAAAGTCAGACGGAAAGCCCATGGTCGGTCGGGAGACGGAAAGCCCGTGGTCGGTCGGGGGATGGAAAGCCCGTGGTCGGTCGGGATATGCAAAGTCAGACGGAAAGCCCGTGGTCGGTCGGGGACGGAAAGCCCATGGTCGGTCGGGAGACGGAAAGTCAGACGGAAAGCCCATGGTCCGTCGGGAGACGGAAAGCCCGTGGTCAGTCGGGAGATGCATAGTCAGACGGAAAGCCAGTGTTCGGTCGGAGACAGAAAGCCGGTGGTCGGTCGGGAGACGCAAAGTCAGATGGAAAGCCCGTGGTCGGTCGTGAGACGGAAATCCCGTGGTCGGTCGAGAGACGGAAAGCTCGTGGTCGGTCGGTAGACACAAAGTCAGACGTAAAGCTCGTGGTCGGTCGGGAGACGCAAAGTCAGACGTAAAGCCCGTGGTCGGTCGAGAGACGGAAAGGCCGTGGTCGGTCGGGAGACGCAAAGGCAGACGGAGAGCCCGTGGTCGGTCGGGAGACGGAAAGCCTGTGGTCAGTCGGGAGACGAAAAGCCCGTGGTCGGTCAGGAGACGCAAAGTCAGACGGAAAGCCCGTGGTCGGTCGGAAGACGGAAAATCTTTGGTCGGTCGGGTGACGAAAAGCCCGTGGTCGGTCAGGAGACGCAGAGTCAGAAGGAAAGCCCGTGGTTGGTCGGGAGACGCAAAGTCAGACGGAAAGCTCGTGGTCGGTCGGGGGACGGAAAGC
>NW_023621467.1:0-5449 GCF_014905685.2 Nematolebias whitei
CATTACTTTCAGGTAAGCTGGTTAACTGTTTGGACCTTAAGGTCCGGAGTTTCTGGCTTTTCGGCGGTAAACTAAATTAAGACTAAATTCAACTTCCTCTGTTCGTGTGCATGTGGCCATCTCCGGAAAATAAAGATGGTTTTATTTAAGCTAACTTCCAGTGATTCGTGTTAATTCTGACGAGGTGGGTTAGGATATTCAGACGGTTTTAGCGCTGAACGCTTACTTAGTCATTTTTAGGTAGTTTTCACAAGTTTTGTGGACTTGTGCCGGTGGACGGCTGAAGGCCTACCGGAAGTCACGTGGGTGACAACGTTTTCTCTCAAAATTCAGCGGGATTTGCCATCCAAAACTTTAGTCTGACGGGACTTAGGTCTATAGCGTTTCACAAACGTCTGTAGGGGCTGAGGGTCGGGACTCCTCTGGCTAGTGTTGACTGCGGCCTGAACTGGACCCTATTTCTTACTTTAGCTTTGAGAGAAAATGAGTGAAATAGCGTAGTGTTTACCAAATTTCATGTGATCGGGGATCGCATTAGTTTTAGGACGTTGTAATAACTTTGCTTGAGCCGTGTTTTGTATGTCGTGTGAACGCTTCAGGGGGGACGCGTTGGGAGAGACGTAACAAAAAAAGAGAGAGGGGGGAGTGAGCTGTGTGTGGGCGGAAGCTCAGGGTTGCTTTTCTCTTTTTTCTGTGTGTCGGAGAAAGTCTGCTTGGAGCCTGTGTGTGTGGTAAAGCACTCGTGAGGGGGAAGGGAGCGTTTCTTTGTTCCACACACGAGGTGAAGGTTTACGCGTGTTTTGTTTTGTCTTCGTTTCTGCGTCAGAGGTGTCTTGTGTGATCGGTGCTTCCGTATCCTGACCGGAAGGGGGCGCTGCTGTGAGGCAAGGACGGGTCTGGCTGCTGGGTTGTTCCGTACCAGACTTGTGTTGTTTCATTACGGCTGCAGCCAGGAGTGAATGACAATAACATATTTGAATGCCTGGGTGTGTGAATGTTATCAGGTGTGGTACTCATGAATGTGGTACAGGTGAAGCCTGTGGAAAATCTATAGGATCATATCAGAGGCAAATTGCATGACTTATAGGGAGTATCAAAATGAACAGGAGGTAATTAGTTTTAGATCAGGGGGCCACTAGCACAAACAAGCGGAAATGAGCTTTTGTACCAAAATTAAGGGGGTAGAGCTTGATTTTTAATGATTTAGGCTGTACAAGTTGGATTAGTTTAAAAATATAGCTGATTGGCGTGTCACAGCTAAATGGTATCTGATATGGGAACAGGGATAGCTGAAGATCTGTCAAATATTTGCTGATAGCCATCGGAGGCCAGACAGAAACGGAGATGGGAGCAGACACAAGGTTAAACGAAACAATTTTCTGTATGATAGGAAGGAGGCAGTGAACTCTGAAACAGAGAATGGTTTGAATCTCAAGGAAAGAGGGGACATCACGTGTACGAGCTGTATTTAACCAGGAGATGGAGTCAGAGTGAGTCTGCTGGAGAAGGTTGAATCATCTTGGAGTCAGCTTAGACAGTAGAGGGTTGAGATGTCAAAGCGAACGAGTGGAAGAGAAATATTGTAGGGGTGGCCTTGGTGGTCCTGAACAAATTAGATTGACTTTCTTCTTGGAATTGACAATAAACTCAGGTTTTAAACTCAACTGCGAAACAACAGATTAAAATGAGTAAGGGACAAAATCCTTGACACTTGTAAAATATAGAATTTTATTCTGGTCAAACAATACCTTGCCGGACTCAAATTGAAAAAGTTAAATACGTTAGGAAACTAAACTCAAATAAAAAATTAGATTAAATTATACAGCCATAACTAAACTCAAATTGTAAATAGTTGGGTTAAATAAATCAATCTTAATTGTACTCGAATTGAAAAACTTCAGTTTAAGAAATCAGTCCACATGAGTTGATCACGTATTGGAAATGTTTAGCATTTAGGAGCTGTTTCCTTCTGAGAGCTGCAGGGACTAGGTTATTTATGGGACGACGACAATTCTAGTGGGTCCATGAATTTAACTTTATTGTTTGAGACTTCACACAGGTCCTGGGAGTGAAAAAGGACAACAGAGAGGTGTACATGGTGAGTTTAAGAAGTTGTACTTTGTGAACAAAGGGCATGTACACGTTTTTGTGCAGTGATAATGGACTTTGTGATGTCTTGAAGGGTATACATAGTCTTAATTGATTTGTATTAAAAGTATCTTGTTTGTGATACAGTGGGAAAGCATAGTTATGACAAGAGATGATTTGCAGATTGGTTATATAACAATAAGTGATTACGTATTAACATGCTGCCTAAATTTACAAGGTCTGGACGATAATGTGGCCCTGGGAGTGGACTTCACTGTCAGGTGATGTGTCAACACACATACTCTACAAGATGGAGGACATTGTTTGGAGGGGAATATTTTATGCAGTAGGCGTAAAGAATTGGCTTGTGCAGTGTTTAATTAAAGCTTTCACTCTTGTGTGATTGAGCAGTTAAAACATCTATTGTACAATCCAGAACACCAGAATGACTCCGTTGGGGTAAACGCTGTGGTCCCAGAATAAAACTTGCTAACTAACGATTAATGTGGATAACAGATGAATGTTGAATCTGGTTTTAATAATTTGATTATTTCTTTTCTTCTCTGCAGCTAGAGACGACAGAACTTTGGAGTGGGAAGATGAGTCTACTTAGGCCCACAAAACATGGAAGGTAGCATTTAACTGCATACAGCATCCATCTGAGTTTTGATCAGGACTCTCGAGTGCCGGGGGCCGGATCGGATACAGATGTGTTCAGGTGGGCGCTGACGTTGGGTCTGTGAAACTGACCAATGGGACGGTTCAAATAAGTTGTCAGTCGAGCACATCTGACAAAACAACAAAGAACTTTTCAGCCAAGTAATGTGACTTTTCAAAGATCTAACAGTCCAAGAGCAAACTGAACTAACTCTCCAGAGGGGGTGATGGAGTTTGTACACAGCAAGAACATCCAGTCAAGACTTGCTGTATGCTGAGATATGAACTGCTGCACAAAGCTGAGCTGGTCTCCAAACAGACGGGAGACGAATCGGGGGACATAAAGGCTGAACGAAGAACTGGTGGTCACTCTGCCCAAGGTCACTAACATCAACTGCAGCCGGACGGAGGTGTCGACCCCACATTTTGTTCTGTGATGGTCTTCTAGGCACTTTGGGGTCGTGATCAAAAACTGCAGCTGGCTTTGATAATAATCACTCACATAGACTCATTTTAAAACAGGTGACACAACAGGACACAGACGTACAGAGGTGGGAGTGCTAGACGATTCGACCTGCTCCAACTGCTCTGAGATGGAAATTGTTTTATTACCTCAAATGCTCCACACCCCTGAACAAAATATTGATTTTAACTTTCCGTTTATACAGGTCAGGAAGTCTAATTCAGGAGAAACCTGAGACCTGATTTGGATGGAGTTCACTAATGTTTTCTAAAATAACACTGGATGATTGTCTTTGCCTTGAAGGGGCTAATTTTGGTGGGTCTGGTTTGATACAAGAGAAGAAATTTATTTAATGATTAACTTTTGCTAATTTATAGGAGAGCTTGGGTTGTAGTTGGGTAATTGTTTGCAAAACCTGGGTTGAATAACAGTAGTGGGAAGTTTAAAACTACACCATATTTTTAGTTCTGTAACTAATACTCAATCTGAGTGTTAGTGGATTGCAGACGGTAATGCTTCAGATTTGAAACAATGCCGTTTCAAAAAGGGGGGAGGTGTGTAGGCAGCTCTGAGCAGGAAGCAGTTCATAGATCATTACAAATTATACAAAATTAACTTCTTCTGAGGCGATTAAAAGACCATATCATGTAGGGTAATCAAATTGACAGTGGGAAATGAATAAATCAGAAACCTACATAACACGTTGCACTTGTATATATGTATATCGGTTTAAGGGTGACAGATGGGATGAGAGCACACAGGTATACCTGGAGAAGTCCAGTATGTAACAATTCAGCTTCAAGTGAACAGATGCATGTAAGAATAGCATTCTATTTTAGTTTTACTAATTCTGTTTTAGGATAACATTACAGTTTAATAATACACCTATCAGTAGCAATAATAACCATTAGGGTGCCCAATAATTCAGAAAATAGGTTTTATTCACTACAGAAGTAACCACAGTCAGTTTTTCCAGGCCCAGGTCATGGATCCCACAGATAAAATAATCAAAAGGCCATGCAGGGTGTTTAACAATTCGCGAGCTTTCGTGTCCAGCTTTTCTCATCAGGAGGGAGGAACTCTGACCGAGGAGACAAACTTACATCAGACTGAGTCCTGCTGAAAAGAGGGACAGGACAAGACCCCACCAGGTGGTGGACAGAACATCATATGTCATCGGTCCCCAGAAGGAGAGTGGCACCTGTACGACCCCACCAGGGCATCCCTGCAGAGGAGAGGAATCGATCGCTGGTCCACATGGAGGATGATCTGAAGACAGCTCCCCACTACACCTGGAGGAGGTGACAGGACCTTCGTGGGAGCTCATTCTTTGCCCCTTTGTTCTGGTTGGAAAAAGGCAGTAGCAAACGTCGGAGAAGAAGTCTCCGCTCTGCCTGAAGTCGGTCGGGTGGATCGGGTAAGGACGGAAGATTACCAGCCCTGACCGTGAAGAACAGAAGACGCGTCAAACTGATTTTAGTTTTGTCCCAATACACACACGTCATTTAGAATGTTTAATCAAACTGATACGGTTCTGAGGACTTTACATGAAGATAACTCCGCGGGCCGAATCCCGCCGAGCACCAAAGGACCCTTGTGGACGAACAAGGGCTCCCACCGCGAGCTCAAGAACCGAAGACCTGCTAGATAGAAATGTTTCAATTAAGGGTGTTGGCTTTTCCTGTTTAATATGAGTATTTTGTCTTACCTTTCAGTCATTCTGAAAAACAACCAGAGAAGGGTCGGGGATTCAATTGGAAACTTAACTATACATTTAACTTGACTATAAACTTAACTTGACTATTAACTTAAATATTCAAATATTTTACTCCATTCAATTAGGCATTTGATCATTCTAAAATACCACGAGGTATTTTAAAGGTGGTTTAAAATAGTTTCACTTATTTATCTTTCTCTAGGAGGTGTGTTGCTGCTTTTTTGTATTTTTTATAAAGGTTTATGTGTGTGGTACTTTTCACAGGTGTTGGATCAGGGGTCTGGTCCAGGACCCCTGGGGAGTGCAGTAAGTTTGGGTCACATCCATATTGATAAATAAATCCATAAAGAGGGTGAACTCCCATGAATATGGGAGTTCAAAAGAGGGAATGTTGGATTTAATATTTTATACCTTTTTATAATTCCTATCAAGCACTCAAATGTCATGTCATATAAAGTGTGTGTGTGTCTTTCTTCCAAGGTTGAACTATGTTTATAGAAAGTGTTTGCTAATTCTAACTAGTT
>NW_023621468.1:0-4624 GCF_014905685.2 Nematolebias whitei
TTCTCTGTTGTTTGTGTTTTCCTAATTATCTCTCCACAGCTGCTGCTCATTACCTGGACCAGGTGGAGGAGCTCTTTAATCTGGAGCCTCACTCCAGATCAGTGCCAGACCTGTTGGAGACGGGCAGGTAGGAGGTGACGGAAGGAGGAAGCTGTTGGGCGCGGAATTTAAAACAATTTTTGACGGATTATCGGTATTTGACATTTTTTGGACTTTGGAACAGGCGGAAATTGGCATAAACTGGTATGTGAATGGTTCGGATGGAAAAACAGGTAGGAGACGAGGCAGACATGGATTTTGAGGGGTGGACACCGGTAGGTAGAGGGAGAGGACGCGGAAGAAATAAAATGGAGGAAGGGACAAATGACAGCCAGAGTAATAAAAGGGAGTTGGAAGGGAGCAGCTCTGATGAAGAAAGGGTAGTAAGAAGAAAAGTAGTGAGGGATGAATTTAAAATAATATTAAAACTAAAAAATGAGGAAGGGCAGGGTAACATAAGCCCCATTTTGATATCAAAAGAAATAAAAAGGAAGATTGGGGATGTAGAAATGGTGAAGGTGTTAAGAGATGGAAATTTATTAGTATCATGTAAAACTGAAGAACAAAAAAATAAGGCTTTGCACGTCGAGAACATCTGTAAAAGAATGGTCATGGAAAGAAAGATAATAGGAGAAAACAAAACAGTTCGCAGAGTTATTTACGGGATCCCAGTGGATGAAGATTTAGATAAAATAAAAAGGAACATAGTTGGTGCACAAGTAAACAACTTGAAGAGACTGTCAAGAACTGTTAATGGGGAAAGAGTAGGAAGTTTATCAATTATGATTGAGTTTGATGAGACAACCTTACCAGCAAACATAAAAATAGGTTATTTAAATTTTCAAGTTAGGCCTTACATCCCACCACCACTCCGCTGCTACAAGTGCCAGAGATATGGACACATTGCAGCAGCGTGCAAAGGTAAACAGAGGTGTCCAAAGTGTGGAGAAGACCATAGGATAGAAGAATGTAAAGAAGAAAAGGAGAAGTGTTGCAACTGTGGAGGACAACATAGAGTTACATATGGAGGGTGTGAAGTGAGGAAAACGGCAAAAGAAATCCAACAGGTGAAAATAAGTAAAAACACCACATATGCAGAGGCAGTCAAAAGTGTCAAAGAACAAAAGACAAGAGCGACAGGACAAACAGAGAACCAGAACCCACAACAAAGTACCAGTAAACAGCAAACAGAGGAAAACATCACAATGCCAGTTGAAAACCTAATATTATTCATAGCATATGTCATAAACTGCACTGACCAGGCCAAACATAAAACAGAGAAAATTAAAATAATTGTGAGAGGAGCTGAAAAATTTTTGGGGTTCAAAGAGGGATCTTGGGAAAACATTAACAAAAGGTTGGAAGCTGATGGAAGACCAGGAACACCAGGTGACAATATATGATTATATTACAATGGAATGCTAGAAATTTAATTGCTAATGGACAGGAACTTAAAGATTATATTAACGAACTTCAAGAGAAACCAGACGTTATTTGTGTACAGGAGACGTGGTTAAAACCAACAATAGATTTTATTATTAAAGGATATGATAGTATAAGAAGGGATCGACAAGAAGGAAGTGGAGGAGGGTGTATAATATTTATAAAACAAGGCAGGCAATATCAAATAATAGGGAAAGGTAAAGAATTGGAATATATAGTAATAGAAATTTGGGGAAAAGAAGGAAATTGTAAAATATTAAATTTTTATAATCCATGTAAAACATTGTCACTGGAGTTGATGGAAGAGGTGATGGAACATCTGGAAGGGAGAGTAATATGGTGTGGGGACTTTAATGCTAATAGCACAGTATGGGGTAAATGTAATGATAAAAATGGACAGATTATCGAAGAAATAATGGAAAACAAAAATTTAGTATGTATTAATGATGGAAGAGGAACAAGACTAAATGTAAGAACAGGAGCAGAGTCAGTCATAGATTTAACAATTGTATCAAACTCACTGGCTGGTGTCTGTGAGTGGGACATTGATAAAAACACAACTATAGGCAGCGATCATTATCCCATTACAATAAGAGCAGGTCTAACAATAAATAACAAGAATATAAAAATAAACAAAAAATGGAATTTTAATAAGGCAGACTGGGTTAAATTTAGCTATTTGAGTCAAATTAGTCTAGAAAAAGTCAACATGACAATGGATATAAATAATATAAATACATATATAAATAAGGTAATACTAGAAGCTGCAGAAAATTCAATAAAGAAAGGAGGAAGACAGAAGGACAAGAGAATTGTACCCTGGTGGACAAGTGAATGTAGTGAAATAATAAAGTTAAGAAATAAAGCATTTAAAGTACTTAAAAGGAATCCAATTTATCAGAATCTAATTGATTATAAAAGAAAACAAGCTATGGTAAGGAGAATAATTAAGAACACAAAGAGAGAATATTGGAGAAAATTCTGTAACACAGTGGGAAAAGAAACAAAAATTGAAAAAAATTGGAAAATAATTAAAAGAATGAATGGTATTAAAAAAGAATATGAATATCCAGTATTAAAAATAAGTAACAAAACTATTACAAAAGATGACGAGAAAGCTGAAATATTAGCAGAAACATTTAGTAAAATTCATAGTTCTAGTAACATGAGTGAAGAAGGAAGGAAAGGTCAGGAAGCCACAAAACTAAAATACAAAGATTTACAACAAAATACTGAAGAAACAAATAATTTATTGAATGAACCGTTTACTAAAACAGAACTGAACTATGCACTAAGGAAAACAAAGAATACAGCACCTGGTAAAGATAACATTTGGTACACAATGATAGAACATCTAAGTGAAATATCAAAAGATACACTATTAGAATTTTACAATAAAATCTGGGAGGAAGGGGAGCTGCCAGAGAGCTGGAAGGAGGCGATCATAGTTCCAATAGCCAAACCAAGAAAAGACAATACAAACCCAGAAAATTATAGACCCATTGCTTTAACATCAAATATGTGTAAAATAATGGAAAAAATGATTAATAATAGATTAACTTATTATTTAAATATCAAAGGGTATATATCTAAATATCAGAGTGGGTTTAGAAAAGGGAGGAATACTAATGACCCAACAATTTGCTTAGAGCATGAAGTCAGAAAAGCACAAATCAACAAAGAAAGTGTAGTCGCTGTATTTTTTGATCTAGAGAAGGCATATGATATGATGTGGGTAGAAGGGTTATTAATTAAATTATGTCAAATGGGGATCAATGGAAAGATGTTTAACTGGGTTCAAAACTTTTTATCAGACAGAACAATAGAAGTGAGAATTGGGCAAGACGATGGAGCCATATGGAAAAGAGGTAGAAATACAGAATTTGTTATTAAAAAAATACAAGATATGATAATTAGAATAGAAAAATGGGCATTTCTATGGGGATTTAAGTTCTCAATAGAAAAAACTAAAGTTATGGTGTTTACACAGAAAAGAATAAGAGAGGAAATAAAATTAAAATTATATAATCAAGAATTAGAACAAGTAAAAAGTGTAAAGTTTTTAGGAGTATGGTTTGATGAAAAAATAATATGGAAGATACATATACAGAAAATTATCGATAAATGTAAGAAAATATTAAACATTATGAGATGTTTGGCTGGCAGTGACTGGGGAGCAGATAGAGGAGCTTTAAAACAAATATACACCGGATTAATCAGATCAAACATTGATTATGGAAGCATCATTTATGGATCAGCAGCAAAAACTCATCTGGAAAAATTAGATACAATACAACATCAGGCGTTAAGAATCTGCACAGGAGCATTCAAAACTACACCAACAACAGCGCTAGAAGTAGAAATGGGAGAGATGCCTTTAGATCTAAGAAGAACACAACTAGCAATAAATTACTGGATAAACTTACAAAGCAATAACCCGGATCATCCAACACTCGATACACTAAGCCCATGCTGGGAAAAAGAGAAAAAACAAACAAGAAGTTTTGGATGGATCATAAGAAAGAAAACAGAAGAAGTTCAAATACATAATTTAGAAATAAGTCCACATTTACCGCTATCAGTTTTACCACCCTGGATATTACCAACAGCAACAGTCGACATGACACTAATGGAAAGGAAAAAGGACAGGACATACATCACAGATTCACACACAGTACAGACTTATATAAACAATTATTACCAGTACATTCAAATATATACAGATGCATCAAAAACAAATGAAAAAATAGGAATAGCTTTTATAGTACCGGAATTTCAAATAAAAATAGGAAAACGAATCACCAACGACTTATCCGTATATACAGGAGAGATGTTAGCAGTTTTATTGGCAGTGCAGTGGGTGGAGGAAGTAAAACCATTAAAAACAATAATCTGTTCAGATTCAAGTTCCACATTACTCAGTTTAAAGCACAATCATACAGACAGTAGGCCAGACATTTTATTAGAAATATACCACACATTATTCAGAACACAAAGGATGGGTTTAACAGTGACATTTTTATGGGTACCAGCGCACATTGGGATTGAAGGAAACGAGATGGCAGATAAGATGGCAAAGAAGGCAACTCAGAATCACATTGACTTTACAGTAAATATAAGCAAATCAGAGGTAAAAAGTATC
>NW_023621468.1:4724-5449 GCF_014905685.2 Nematolebias whitei
GACATACGGGACTGAATTATTCATTATTTCAAATAAAGAAACACAATACAGGAAAATGTGAGCACTGTGGACAAGATGAAACTATACAACATGTGATACTGGAATGTCAGAAATATGCAGCAGAACGAAGGTTTATGAAGAGACAGTTTGAAAAGATAAAAGAAAAACTTAATATAATAGATGCACTACAACACAACTTGGAGAGCAAACATATACAAAGTATAATTAGATATTTTAAGAAAACAAAGTTGATTAATAGAATTTGAGATATATATAGTTTACTCACACATACACATAGAATTAGCCCATGATGAACCACACTCCATACCAGTGGTGGCGGTAATGCACACCTACAGTTTTTTGCCAACCGCCATTAAACTCATCAAGAAGAAGAAGAAGATCAGTGCCAGAGCAAAGTTCTACCAAGCTCCATGTTCCTGTGACTACTGGCTGGCTGACTTCAAGCTCCTTATCGGTCTCCCTGCGTGACAGCAGCGTTTCTCCTCCTCCACCTTCACTCCTGTGTGCCTCACCTGGTTCCTGGTTCCTCCTCACCTCCACCCCGGCTCCCTTGGTGATTTTTGTAAATACACTTGTAAATATACTCACCTGATCCCACCGTGGATTGTTGGATTCGGATCCTGTCTCCTGTTCTCATGCTCCTGGAACAACAACGACAAGTAAGCTTATTTTTGGATTACTATCAACATTTCCAAAATCTCCTC
>NW_023621469.1:0-5449 GCF_014905685.2 Nematolebias whitei
TTTTTATTATCATTACTATTTTACAAATGTCTTGATAATCAAAGTGTGTTTAGTTCAAACCATTTTAAATGTTGAAGTGAACTACTCATTTCAAATCAACTGTGAAACAGTATTAATGATTTTTAATCCTCATTCAAAGTAGAAATCAAGTTAAGGTCTGTTACAGAGTAATTATTCATTTTCTTGATCTTCTGTCTGAAATGAGCAAGTTGTAAGTCGGTCCAAGGTCGGAGACAAACGCAAACAAGTTTGTTGGAACGAACTGTCATGTTTTTAAATCCTCTCAGACGTAAATAGAGAAGCTGGCACCTGTTTCCTCCCAACTCGCCTAAACATTTCTCTTCTCTGTCTCAAAAACATTTTCTGTCTGTTCCAAAACATTTTTCTGTTTTTCTGACTTCTAGTGACCTCTTACGTCACAAAAACACACCCCTTGTTGGCTTTTTCAGCCAATCAAGACTTCCCAAATGAACCGGAAACAGAACTCTTTAAATGTCGACACTTCCTAGTTCCAACCAGTGCGGTGGGAGAGAACAGGAGGTTCCAGACATGATCCGAAGTTCTTCCGAGTCTCGTGGGAATTATGAAATCTTCCACATCTGAGTGGAACCTCTGACGGACTTACTCCTCATGTGAGTCCACCCGTGAGGTGAACGTGTGTCAAACGAAGTTCCGTCACTACTTCGGACGATTCACAGCTGTTCCTACGGAGACGCTGGAAAGGTGGCGTTAAATGGAACTCCGTACCAGTGGAGACATCTTCTACAGGTAAAGAGTCGATTAATGCTACCTAAGTGTACCGAGGTCGAAGCTGGGATCTAATGGAGAGTGCCGTTCTGATACAGACACATATTCCCTCATCCATCTTCCCATCTCTCTCCATTTAAACTTCATTTCCCATCTTTAAAACTCTTCTATCTTGCCAGTAAATCATCCAGATATTTTCATAAATGTCTGTTGTAAAGCGGCAAGCAGATACCATGGCCGTATGGTCTCTGATTGTAAAGCTAATTAATTAAGCTGTTATTGTAATCAATTTGCCAAATTAATGTAAATGTTTGATGTTAAACTTTGATTCTGTTAATAAATGACCGCATTCATTTAATGGGTCAAAGAAAATTAACGTCTCACGTCACATTTAATTATTCAATGCACGATAGAACTCAGTCCAGAAAAATGAAAGAATCCGTTTAATTTATGGATAATATCTCACAGATATATGTTCCTTTACAATTCCCTGAAATGTACAAACAACTGATCGGATTTACACATCGAGGCTGTGAGTGTCACATAACACCTGAGTACACGTACTGGACAGAGCAGGTGAAACTGTTCCTCCTCCATAGTTTTATGGGGAGGGGTCAGAACCCGTCCAGTGTAACGACTCTGGACCTGAACAAACTTGTTATGCTTTTGGGTATAAAAGCAGTATTTGGTCGGAGTTCTGCTAAGTTCCCATCTCCTTGAATTCTGAGACAAGAAGGAGCGACGGACAGACCTGAAAAGTTTGCTCACTCATTTCGCTGAAGTCAGAGCTAATAATAAGGCTATTTTGAGCGACAGATACTTAAAAGGTATCTGGTCCAGAGGCTCAAACGGATTTTTAGTTAGTGCACTGAGAATGAAGCCTAAATCCCACTGTGGTGCCAGGGCGCGTCACTGGCCTGAGCCGGCACACACCTTTCAGAAACCATTTTGTTAAGGGTGATTGAAAACTGTTCCATCGTTGAAACCTTCATGACAGGAGGAGAGTGCTGCAGCATAAGTTTTAATTGTGCTGAAAGCTAAATTTCTGTCCAGCAGCAGCTGCAGGTAGGACAAAATGCAGCCCAGGGAACATGAATTCAGGTCCACCTCCTTTTCTAGGCACCATCTCTGAAAAGCAGCCCATTTAGAAGTGTAAAGAGCCGTAGTGGACTTTGCGTGTGTCCCCTTGATGGTACATATTACGTCTTTGGAAAACCCGAATTTTTCTAAGCGTTCTCGTTCAGCGGCCAGACCCAAAGGGGCTGACTTATTATAGGGGGACTCCTGATCACTCCTCCTGCCTGCAGGAGCGCATTCTCTCTCCACGACAACTTCCACAGTTGACCAGTCAGCTGTTGCGGAACCGGGAACCACGAGGCATTCATGCGTTGTGGGGCGATCAGAATCATTTTCAGATTCTCCTCTCTCACCCTCTCCAACAGTGCTGTTATCAGGGGAACTGGAGGGAAGGCATAAATCAGCATCTTTGGCCATAGTTTGTGTGAAAAGACGTTCACCCCCAGTGGCGGAGCATCCCGTGGAATTAGGGAGAAGAACAGGGCGCATTGAGAGTTCTCCCGGGTGGCCATCAGATTCACCTCCGCTCGCCCGAATCTGCTCCAGATTTGCGAGATTAGATCTTGATTAAAAGACCAATCCCTGTCCAGAGGGCCTCCTCTCGATATAATACCTGCTCCTGTTTAGAAAGCCTGGGATGTAAACTGCTCTGATCGAACGTAAGTGTGTACGCGCCCTGCAGAGCAGTTCCCGAGCTGCATTCAGCAGCTGGGCTGAACACACGCCCCCCTGGCGATTTATGTACGCCACTGCAGTTCTTTAGTCTGTGTGGATCATCACGTGATGATCCTGAACCAGTGGAGCAAAATGTCTGAGTACTTTTTTCCTGTGAGAAGTTCCAAAACATTTATGTGACAAGACGTGCAGGCTGGTCACGCACCTCCTATTGTTTGTGACAGGCAAGTCCCTCCCCAGCCTGAGGGGGACGTGTCTGTGAACACCGACATGAATGACGTCACTTTGCCCAGGGGAACTCCCTCCGACAGGTTCAGGGAATTCCCCCAGTGGTTCAGATCCGTCCCCACAGATGGAGGAATGGTTGTCAGGCGCCGTTTGTGACGTACAGGGTCGACTTTCAGTCGATTGAACCATCTTTGCAGGCGGTGCATAAACAATAAACCCAGTGGCATCACAACGCGAGTCGTTCTGAGGGGCCGAACGAGCTGAAGCAATGACTTCAGGGATTCCCTTCTCTGTTCTGACAGGGCAACTGTCATGTTCACAGAGTTTAGATTCAATCCCAGGAATGTAATTCGCCGAGATGGAATTATAGAGCTCTTCTCCCAATTACTTGTGAATCCCAGGTGGGACAGATGATTCACTAAAACAACTGTTTGTGTCTCTGCCTCTTTTCTGGACCGAGATAACAGAAGGAGGTCGTCCAGATAAAACAGGATTTTTATCCCTCTCGTTTGAAGCGGCTGGAGGGCTGCCTCCATGCATTTTGAGAATGTGCGTGGGGCGAGTGCGTATCCGAACGGCAGACGTACTGAAAACGGGCCCTGTGGAAGGAAAAACAGAGGAATTTCCTGTTTTTTTATTATCTGAATGTGGAAGTTAGCATCCTTCAGATCTATGGACACAAACCAATCCCCTTGCGTCACGTATTCGAGAACACGTTTCACCGTCAGCATGTGAAAGGGTCGTTCCATAATGAATTTGTTGAAGGCAGACAGATCCAGAATTGGTCTGAAGCCTCCCGACTTCTTCAGAACCAGGAAGTACTGAGAGTAAAAACCGGCTTCCTCCTCTCCCGGGGGAAACTCTGGAAATCACGTCTTTTTCCAGAAGCTCCATCAGCTCTGATTGGAGGACGACGCCTTGTTCTGGGGACGTTAAATGGGTTTCTAACAGTCTGTTGAATTGTGTGTTCTCACAAACTGCAGAGTGTAACCATTGTGAATTAAACGATGCAACCATTTGTCCAAGCTGCACGTTTCCTGCCACACCGCACTGCACTCCGAAAGTGGGAGCGCGTGGATGTTTTGTCTCGTAAGGGAGAAAAATAACTGGGCCTCTATCGCCGTCATATCTTATTGGGGGGGGGGGGGTCGCCCACACTGACCCATGGGAGGCTGGCATGAAAAGGGCTGATAGGGTTTTCGTATCTTAAACGTTATCAATCTTTGTCTAATAATGTCTGTTTGACCGTAAAGCTGTGAACTTGCAAAGTTAAAACAAACTGACAGGAACTGATCAAAAGTTCACCCACGTAGCAGTTTCTGAGAACTGTTTTTTTCTTTTGTAAAACCAGAGATGTCAGGGTTTATACATAAACACATTTTATCAATCTCACATCATCAATCTCACACCGTCATTGTTTTCCTTAAATGTGCATACGAAGCAGAATTTAACTGATACAATGGTATCAGAAACTCATTACTGTAAGCGTTTAATCAAAGTGTTCTAAAACTGCCTTGCCCTCATTGTGTAATCGAAACTGCCTGTATTATCAAGATGTCCCAGTTTTCACTTCTTTCTGTGTGACAATAAAAGACGAGCAGATGCAGAAATCCTTTGGAGTTTTCAGCTCACAGCTTTAACGCAGTTGTGACAGTAATTCCCCTTTTGCAAAATCTCTGTTGTGAACTTACAGTGTTATCTGTTTGGTTCATTTAAGGTGGGAATTACCCATCAAGGGCTGTTTATCAGCTCCTATGTAACGGTTCTTACAATGTTCCCCGGCCGTGCGCAGTTGGGAAGAAGAACTGGCGTTAGCAGGTGAACAAAACAAGCGCCACTTCAGTGGGAGTTCACCTTCAGCGCTCACTTCCGTCGGCTGGTCAGGAGAAAGACACGGATAAACCCTGATAAAAGCTCTCGCTTTAACTGCAGGCTCATGTTTTTTACCTGAGTGTGTGGGGACAGAAAGGTCCCTGTGCTCTTTGGGCTTTAACTTTTTGTTAAACATCTTACCACTCTGTGTTTTCTGACAGCTGTCCTCAGCGCTCGCCTCCTCTGTCAGGCGAGGAGGCAGGGCTGGTGGGTAGATGGAGGATTCTCGGAGCGCAGCCGCCCCATCTCCTGTTTGTGTGTCATTACACCAAAACTGCTTTTCTTTGCGTTTACCTTTGAACGATTGCCTCAGGCTAACCTTTTCATTAATTGTGGAAGATGTGCAGAAAACAGAACAGATAAATTCAGCATGACTGAATGAAAAACTCCGCTTTTTGAGGTTTTTTTTATTTTTCACTTTAAAAACCCAGCTCATCTCAGCAGAGACACACCCCTCAAATCATTGTTATTTGTACTGCTTCCTCAGCGTGTCCTGCATCGGATTCGGCCGCGGGCCATTTTGTTGCATCTGGGACGTTTGTCCTCTAGGGAAGGCTGGTGGGGGGCCTCCAGAAAAAGTTACATTGGCCGTGGAGCATCTCTGCTGCTGACGCTGGAACCTGCTCTGTTCTCGCCAGCTACCAGGTGTCCGAGCAGGGCGGGAATCTGCTCGGGGTAGGGTCATGTGACTCCGCACCCGTTCCAGGACGTCGAATGAGGGCTACAGCTGGTTCAGGACTGACTGAAAATGAGGTCCAAAGAGGCTATCTGGGGACACAGGACCTTCTGGGAGTTCTTTTTTCAACGTCCTCTGGGATGGACGGGGACAGTTTCAACCACATCTGTCTCT
>NW_023621470.1:0-5449 GCF_014905685.2 Nematolebias whitei
CTTGTCTGCAGGCTTAAATAGGGGCAGGAGCTCATCAGGGAGATGGCCGTCAGCTGGGGGTGATTGGCTGCCATCTTGGAAGTTGCAGCAAGTGCTACTCTCACAGTACCCCCCCCCCCCTCAAGAATCGCCTCCAGGCGATCCGAAGCGCTTCTCAGGGTGCGCTTGGAAGAAGGTAGTGATGAGGCTGGGGTCCAAGATGAATGAGCGTGGAATCCAGGATCGCTCCTCAGGACCGTAACCCTCCCAGTCCACCAGGTACTGGAAACCTCTCCCCCGGCGCCGGACATCCAAGATCTTCCGGACGGAAAAAGCTGGATGATTGTCGATCAACCGGGGGGGAGGAGGGAGGTTGGTTGGAGGGCTCAACGGGCTCTCAGATACTGGTTTAACCTGAGAAACATGAAAGGTAGGGTGTACCTTCATGGAGGCAGGAAGTAGGAGACGGACTGCTGCTGGGTTGATGATCCTCTCGATAGGAAAAGGACCGATGAATCGAGGAGCCATTTTCCTGGAGAGGTCCTTGAGGTGGATGTCCCTGGTGGACAACCACACCCTTTGACCAACCTGGTAAGGCGGCGCCGTCGAGCGGTGGCGGTCAGCGTACTTCTTATTTTGGGCAGCTGTCCGAAGAAGGGCTAACCTGGTCTGTCGCCAGACTCGACGACACCGTCTGAAGTGGTGTAGGACCGAAGGTACCATGCAGTCCGTTTCCTGACTGGGAAACAGAGGAGGCATGTACCCCAGCGACGCTTCAAAGGGAGCCATATCAGTTGCAGAGGTCTTGTGTGAATTGTGTGCATACTCAACCCAGACCAGGTGACGGGACCAGGCCGAAGGATTGTCCTCCACGATGCAGCGTAAGGTGGCCTCTAGTTCCTGATTGCATCTTTCGGCCTGGCCGTTAGATTGCGGATGATATCCAGACGTGAGACTTGTGGATGCCCCCAGTGTCTTGCAGAACGATCGCCATACCTGAGAAATAAACTGGGGACCTCTGTCGGAAACTATGTCTGAGGGGATGCCGTGGATCCTGAAGACGTGTTGGACAAGGAGCTGTGAAGTTTCAAGGGCTGAAGGTAGCTTAGGAAGAGGAATGAAATGGGCCGCCTTAGAAAACCTGTCGATGACGGTCAGTATCGTGGTGTTCCCCTCTGAGGGAGGTAAGCCTGTAACTAAGTCAACGGAAATGTGTGACCAAGGGCGACTGGGTGACGGTAGAGGATGAAGGAGGCCAGCCGGTGGTTGGTTCCCTGTTTTATTCCTGGCACAGGTGGGACATGCCGCAACAAACTCCTTCACATCTTGGGAAAGGGTTTGCCACCAAAAATGTTTCTTAGTAAGAGCGAGCATGCGAGTTATGCCAGGGTGACAAGAAAGTCTATTGGTGTGGACCCACTCCAGAACCTTGGCCCTCATGGAAGAGGGAACAAATAAGGTTCCGGGGGGTCCAAGACCAGGGTCAGGTTCGTGTTTATGTGCCTCTCTGATCTCTCTCTCTATAGGCCAAGTAAGTGCCCCAATAATGCAGGTAGAGGGTACGATGGATTCTTGACGGTCGGGGGTATCTGGAGGTGAAAACTGGCGGGAGAGTGCATCAGGCTTCACATTTTTGGATCCCGGCTTGAACGTGAGTAAGTAGTTGAACCTATTGAAAAAGAGTGACCAACGGGCCTGTCGGGGAGTCAAACGTTTAGCATCTCTCAAATATGTTAAATTTTTGTGATCAGTCCAGATTAAGAAAGGAGTCTCAGTTCCCTCTAACCAGTGCCTCCACTCTTCGAGGGCCAACTTGACGGCGAGGAGCTCACGATTGCCCACATCATAGTTCCTCTCTGCTGGAGAAAGACGTCGAGAGAAAAAAGCGCATGGGTGAACCTTGTTGTCCTCGGAGGACCTCTGGGACAGAACGGCCCTGTATTATGAAATTCTTTATCAAAAGGGCTCGTGAAACGGTCGGCACAGATATTCAGACCAGAAGGAAAAAATAAAAGACAGAAGCTGTTACTGCTAGGATAAATTAGTGTCCTTTATTATCCTGCCACAGAGAACAGCCAAGCAAAAAACATGTACACTCTTAACACACAGATTGATATGAAATAACTTCTCACCGTGACACTGGCCGGGAAGTCGTTTTCGACCCAGGTAAAGAAGAATCACATCAAAATTGGTGCATGGCATTCAGCGCGTGCTGATCCACACCAGGACTCCCAACTCTCTGTTGTCTGATACATTTCTTATAAAGGCTTCCCTGATCGCGTGAGAGCAGATCAAAACAAGTTTGATGGTTACCAGAACAACGGATGAGGAGCTGGTGATTTATTACAAATAAGGAGCACGGTGACCTCAAGGCGGGCCAAGACCTTGAAGTTAGCAATACTCCTTAAACTTCCTAAAGAGGAAATACGCACTCCTCCATCCCTCTGCAAACCATCAAAGAATGTCCCAAATATTAACAAAGGCAACATAAATCATTCCCCCCTTTGTCTCTGTGACATGTTAAACAAAGTACAATCCCTAATATGTGAATAACACGTTGTATAAGTGTGTTTAAATAAGTATAATATAAGTCTAGATTGACATAAAAGCATTAAAATAATAATTTCTATATCAGGCCCCAACACCAGAATCAGAGGCGTCGACTTCTAAGATGAATTGATGGCTCGGGTCCGGATGAGAAAGGATGGGCGGTGAAGAAAAAAGTTCTTTTAACTTCTTAAAAGCGGTATCTGCTTCGGGGTTCCATTTGAAAATTTTATTTATGGAGGTGAGTTGTGACAGGGGAGCCGCAACTCTACTATAGTTACGAATGAAACGTCTATAGAAGTTAGCGAACCCGAGAAAACGTTGAAGCTGTTTCCTAGTCTCTGGGGTGGGCCAATCCACTACTGCTCGGGTCTTTTCAGGATCCGTGCGATAGTGGCCTTTACCAAAAATGAACCCAAGAAAAGCCACCGAAGAGACGTGAAACTCGCATTTCTCCTGTTTGACAAATAGCTGATTCTCATAAAGACGTTGTAAAACTGCTCTAACATGGGTAACGTGCTGTTCGGGGTTCTTGGAGTAAATGAGGATGTCGTCCAGATAGATGAATACGAAATCACCGAGAAAATCCCTAAGTACGTCGTTTATTAGGGCCTGGAACACTGAAGGGGCGTTGGTAAGGCCGAAGGGCATTACCAAATACTCAAAATGACCTAGAGGAGTCTTAAAGGCGGTCTTCCATTCGTCACCACTTTTAATTCGCACGAGATGATAGGCGTTACGCAGATCGAGTTTGGTGAAAATGGTTGCGGATTGAAGCTGGTCATGAATTGAGTCTATGAGAGGGAGAGGATATTTGTTCTTTACTGTTATGTTGTTTAGACCACGATAATCAATACAAGGACGCAGGGTCTTATCTTTTTTAGAGACGAAGAAGAACCCTGCTCCTAACGGAGAGGTGGATGGTCTAATAATACCGGAGTCCAATGACTCTTCAATGTAAGTCTTCATTGACTCTCTTTCTGGGCCAGAGATGTTAAACAGCCGACTGGCAGGAAAAGGGGCACCAGGAAGAAGGTCAATGGCGCAGTCATAAGGGCGATGAGACGGGAGAGATAGAGCCTTGCTCTTACTAAAAACCGGGGATAAGTCTTGATATTCGGAGGGAACCTGGGACATGTCAATCTCATCGTCGGGACTGGGGTTCTGGGAAGGTTTCGAGATACCGGAGCGAAGGCAGTTCTTTAGACACTTGTCGCTCCATCTCTCGATCCTACCCAGTTCCCAATTAATGTGTGGGTTATGTTTCTTAAACCAAGGATGACCCAAAATGACTTGCGTGGAAGGGGATTCAAAAACGAGGAAACTGGTGTGCTCATGATGATTACCGGACGTGATTAAATGAAGATCGGTGGTCTTATATTTGATCTGGGCGAGGGTTTCATCAGTAACACCGGCAATATTGAGGGGCTGGATCTCTACTACGGGAAGTGCGAATTCATTAACTAATCTTTGACTAATAAGATTTTGCTCAGCACCCGAATCTAACAATGCTGAGACGGAAAAACGATTCTGATTATTTTGAATTACTGTGGGTAACATTAATCTGTGCTGTTGTAGAGAGAATGAGGATGTACCCACCAATACCTCTCTTTTTATTGGTAGGCACTCTCGTTTCCCTGCCTGGGGCACGAGGCAATATAATGACCCTTACTACCACAATAAATACAAAGATTGTGAATCTGACGTCTGTTTCGTTCGGCAGGAGTTAAACGGGCCCGTCCAACTTGCATTGGCTCGGGTTCAGGTAACGCAGGCTGTGGTGATGACGTAGACGCGAAAGTACTCTGGGATTTGTAGTTTTCAACGGGGAAGCTATTTGGTGACGGACCTAACCCGGAAGTGAAGAATTGCCGGGAGTCGAAGCGTCGCTCACGGCAACGCTCCCGAAAACGTTCGTCTATGGAAATAGCGAGGTTAACAAGAGCGTCGAAGTCGGAAGGTTCATCACGTGCAGCTATCTGGTCCTTTATGTGGTCGGAAAGGGAATTTAAGAAAGTGCCCTGGAGCGCCCTTTCATTCCAACCAGTTTGTGCGGCGATGACGCGGAACTCGAGTGCGTGTTCGGAGACGGGTCGCCTGCCCTGACGTAAACCCAACAGACGCTTTTCTGCGTTGGGTCCCTGCAATGGCCTATCAAATATTTTACGGAACTCTGTGAGTAATAAATTAAACGAAACAGATTTTAGCTCATGTTGCTTCAAAAAAGATGTTGCCCATTGTAAGGCGTTACCCTTAAGCTGACTGATGAAGAATGTGATCCTTGCGTTGTCAGTGTTGTAACGTCCTGGGGCTCCGTTGAAGGCAAGCTCACACTGAAGAAGAAAACCACCGCACTGGTCAGGGTTTCCCGAAAAAAGTTCGGATGGTTTGACAAGGATGTCTTCCGCAGTGTGGCCTGTCAAGCACGAGCAGGCAGGGACTGGCTCTGGAGGTGCGACTGGAGCTACAGGAAGAGGAGAAAGAGTCTGTTTAATGGCGTAAACCATATTTCCAAGCTCCTGAAGGTTAGACTTAGTCTCTTGGTTCTGTTTAAACATGCATTCCAACATCTTCTCCACCCCAACGAGGCGTTCCTCTTGGGAGGGTGGTGAGACTGGCTCGTTCCTGGCCTCGTTCTGGGTCTTAGATGGCTGGAGCATTTCTGTGATATCTCAGGAGTGACCCAGTCGAACGAGACCCGGAACGACACGAGACTCAGAGTAAAAAATAACAGTGTTTATTTATTTACAGTGATAAACTGGCTGCACAGGCATCAGGACTGGAACTCCTGGAAACGGAGGACAAGTTCAGCTGGGGCAGGTAAGTTGGTTGATATAAACTTGCAAATAGCTTCCTTAGCTTACAGTTGGTGGTTCTTGTAGGAGTTGATCCAAGAGGTACCCAGAGTTTCCAGAGGAGATGG
>NW_023621471.1:0-442 GCF_014905685.2 Nematolebias whitei
AGGACCTCCTCCCTGACCCGGAGAGGGCACTCTACCCTTTTCCGGCTCAAGACCATGGCCTCGGATTTGGAGGAACTGATCTTCATCCCGGCCGCATCGCATTCGGCTGCGAACCGCTCCAGCGAAAGCTGTAGATCACGATCTGATGAAGCCAATAAGACCACATCATCTGCAAAAAGCAGAGACGCAATCCTAAGGCCACCAAAACGGATCCCCTCAACACCTTGGCTGCGCCTAGAAATTCTGTCCATAAAAGTTATGAACAGAATCGGTGACAAAGGGCAACCTTGGCGGAGTCCAACTCTCACCGGGAACAAGCCCGACTTACTGCCGGCGATGCGGACCAGGCTCTGACACCGGTCATACAGGGACCTAACAGCCCGTATCAAAGGGCCCGGTACCCCATACTCCCAGAGTACCCCCCACAGGGTCCCCCGAGGGA
>NW_023621471.1:542-1109 GCF_014905685.2 Nematolebias whitei
ACAAAGGGCAACCTTGGCGGAGACCAACTCTCACCGGGAACAAGCCCGACTTACTGCCAGCGATGCGGACCAGGCTCTGACACCAGTCATACAGGGACCTAACAGCCCGTATCAAAGGGCCCAGTACCCCATACTCCCAGAGTACCCCCCACAGGGCCCCCCGAGGGACGCAGTCAAACGCCTTCTCCAAGTCCACAAAGCACATGTAGACTGGTTGGGCAAACTCCCACGCACCCTCCAGGACCCTGCTGAGAGTGTAGAGCTGGTCCAGTGTTCCACGGCCAGGACGAAAACCGCACTGTTCCTCCTGAATCCGAGGTTCGACTATCCGACGGACCCTCCTCTCCAGAACCCCCGAATAGACCTTACCAGGGAGGCTTAAGAGCGTGATTCCCCTGTAGTTGGAACACACTCTTCGGTCCCCCTTTTTGAATAGGGGGACCACCACCCCGGTCTGCCAATCCAGGGGAACTTCCCCCGATGTCCACGCAATATTGCAGAGTCGCGTAAGCCAACACAACCCTACAACATCCAGAGCCTTAAGGAACTCTGGGCGAATCTCATCCA
>NW_023621471.1:1209-5448 GCF_014905685.2 Nematolebias whitei
CACCCCGGTCTGCCAATCCAGGGGAACTTCCCCCGATGTCCACGCAATATTGCAGAGTCGCGTAAGCCAACACAACCCTACAACATCCAGAGCCTTAAGGAACTCCGGGCGAATCTCATCCACCCCTGGGGCCCTGCCACCGAGGAGCTTTTTAACCACCTCGGTGACCTCAGCACCAGAGATTGGAGGGCCCGACCCAGAGTCCCCAGGCTCCGCTTCCTCAGTGGAAGACGTGCCGGTGGGATTGAGGAGGTCTTCAAAGTATTCCGCCCACCGACCCACAACATCCCGAGTTGAGGTCAGCAGCACACCACTCCCACTATAAACAGTGTTGGTGGCGTACCGCTTTCCCCCCCTGAGACGCCGGATGGTGGACCAGAAACGTCTCGAAGCCGTGCGGAAGTCGTTCTCCATGGCCTCTCCGAACTCCTCCCATGCCCGAGTTTTTGCCTCAGCAACCACCCGAGCCGCATGTCGCTTGGACTGCCGGTACCCATCAGCTGCTTCCGGGGTCCCACAGGCCAAAAAGGCCCGATAGGACTCCTTCTTCAGCCTGACAGCATCCCTCACCGACGGTGTCCACCATCGGGTTCGAGGGTTGCCACCGCGACAGGCACCGACAACCTTGCGGCCGTAGCTCTGGTAAGCCGCCTCGACAATAGAGGCACGAAACATGGTCCACTCAGACTCAATGTCCCCCACCTCCCTCGGAACATGTTCAAAGTTCTCCCGGAGGTGGGAGTTGAAACTCCGTCTCACAGGAGACTCTGCCAGACGTTCCCAGCAAACCCTCACAATACGTTTGGGTCTGCCAGGTCTGACCGGCATCCTCCCCCACCATCGGAGCCAACTCACCACCAGGTAGCTACCTGGTGGTGAGATTTGAATATATTGATAATAATTGTTTAAATATAATTGTACTGAATAACTATCTACAATGTGAGATTTGTCTTGTTTCTTTTCCATTATTGACATATCTACTTTTGCTTCTGGTAGTATCCAAGGTGGAATTATTGATGTTGGTGTTGTTTGACTAATTTCTAAACTATTCATTTGTAGTGAACTAGGCCTGATGTCAAAACCTTGACCTTAGGCACCTTATGGGACAGAAACGGTCATTTCATTGATTTGAATCCAGAAATACAGGTTGACCCATCCTGAGACTTTCTTTCTTGAAAATTCAAGTGAAAGAACACTCTCTTTCCTATTATCATTACTATTTTACAAATGTTTGATAATCAAAGTGTTTTTAGTTCAAACCATTTTAGATGCTGCAGTGAACTAATCATTTTAATTAACTGTGAAACAGTAATAATGATTTTTAATCCTCATGCAAAGTTAGAATTCATGTTAAGGTCTGTTACAGAGTAATTATGCATTTTCTGATTTTCTGTCTTTGAATGAGCAGTGTAAGTTGGTCCAAGGTTGGAGTCAAATGCAGACCAGTTGTTGGAATGAGCTGTCATGTTTTTACATCCTCTCAGACGTAAATAGAGAAGCTGGCACCTGTTGGCACCTGTTTTCCGCCAACTCGTCCAAACATTTCTCTCTCTCTGTCTCTAAAAACATTTTCAATCTGTTCCATAACATTATTGCTGTTTTTCTGACTCCTAGTGACCTCTTACGTCACAAAAACACACCCCTGTCTGGTCGATATTGACCAATCAGAAACTCCCAGATGAACCGGAAATAGAGCCCTTTAAAATGTCGGTACTTCCTAGTTCAAACTAGTTCGCTTCAGGCTCCGGCTTCAGTCGTTGCAACTCCAGTGCTGGGAAACAGGAAAATCCTGACATGACCACAGAGCTCTTCCGAGTCTTATGGGAATTATGACATCTTCCACCTCTGAGTGGAACTCTGACGGACTCCACTCATGTGAAGTCCACTCGTGAGGTGAATTTGTGTCGAACAAGTACTGTCACTACTTCGGACGATTCACAGCTGTTCCTACGGAGACGCTGAAAGGGTGCGTTAAATGGAACTTCGTACCAGGGACATCTCCAGGTAAAAGAGATGATTTATACCACCTAAGTGTACTGGGGGAAGAAGCTGAGAAAAACCCGGAGAGTGCCGTTCTGGTGCCGACACAAACAAACTCCCTCACCCATCTTTTTCTCCCTCTAAACTTCATCTTTCCATCTTTAAACTCTCCTATCTGCTAGAAATCATTCCAGATATTTTAGAAATGTCTGTTTAAAGTTTTCAACCACCGCCGTGTGGTTAATCAAAATTGTACAGCTTGCTAAAATTAGCCATGTTGTTATTTTCCATATTTTGCCAATTAATGTAAATGTGTGATGTGTTAAACTTTGATTCTGTTAATAAATGACCCACTGTCGTTGGTGAGTCAAAGATAATTAACGTCTCACGTTACATTTCTAAATTCAATGCACGTCATTATACAGTCCAGAAAAATGAAAGAATCCGTTTAATTTATGAATATATCAGCATATGTTCATACTACACATTTTAAATTCTTTTATTTTATTTTCAATTGTCCACCCAAAACTCCTCATTTCTTTCTTGTTTTTTTCCCAACATGGATTTAAAATTTCCTAAGTTGGATGCTCAAGGTTATTGCCTTGTAAATTTAACCAATGATTTATTTCTAATTTTGTTCTTCTTAAATCCAACGGCATTTCTCCCATTTCTACCTCTATTGCTGCCGTTGGTGTGGTTCTAAATGCTCCGGTACATAATCTTAATGCCTGATGCTGAATACTGTCTAATTTATCCAGATGTGTTTTAGCTGCTGAACCATAAACTAAACAACCAAAGTCTATGTTAGATCTTATCATACCTGTGTAAATCTGTTTTAATGATTGCCTATCTGCTCCCCAGTCACTGCCAGCCAAGCATCTCAAAATATTTAAAATTTTCTTACATTTATCAACAACTTTTTGAACATGTATATTCCATTTTAATTTTTCATCAAACCATAGCCCTAAATATTTAATACACTTTACTTGCTCAAATTCTTGGTTATATAATTTTAATTTTATTTCCTTGTTTATTTTTTTCTGAGTAAATATAATTATTTTTGTTTTTTTAACTGAAAACTTAATTCCCCATTGCAACGCCCATTTCTCTATTTTAATAATAACCTCTTGTAATTTTTTAACAATAAAAACTATGTTTTTCCCTCTTTTCCAAACAGCTCCATCATCTGCAAAAAGTGAACAACCCATTTCTTTTCCAATATCTTTAAATACATCATTTATCATAATTGAGAACAATAATGGACTAATAATACTCCCCTGCAGAGTTCCATTTTCTACTATATATTTTCCTGAGATTACGTCACCAATTCTAACTTGTATTTTCCTATTTGTTAAAAGGTCTTAATCCATTTAAACATTTTCCCTTTAATGCCCAACTTGTATAATTTAATTAATAATCCCTCAACCCACATCATATCATATGCTTTTTCTATATCGAAAAATACTGCCACTACACTTTCTTTATTTACTTGTGCTCTTCTAATTTCGTGCTCTAGACATAGCATTGGATCATTAGTACTCCTCCCTTTTCGGAAACCACTTTGATATTTAGACATATACCCTTTATTATTTAAATAATATACTAGTCTATTATTAATCATTTTTCCCATTATTTTACATAGATTTGATGTTAAAGCTATTGGTCTGTAGTTTTCTGGGTTTGAGTTATCTTTTCCTGGTTTAGCTATTGGTACTATAATTGATTCCTTCCAGTTCAGCGGTAATTTTCCCTCCTCCCAAATTTTATTATATAATTGTAATATTATATCTTTAGATTTTTCACTGAGTTGACTTATCATTCTATAACAAATTTGATATTTACCTGGTGCTGTATTTTTTGTATTTTTAAGTGCATAATTAAATTTGGCTTTTGTAAACTCAACATTCAACAAATTATTTGTTTCTTCAACACTCTGTAATAAATCTTTATATTTAAGTTTTGTATTTTCTCTTCCTTTTCTTCCCTCTTCACTAATATTATTTGAACTATGAATCTTACTAAATGTTCTTGCCAATATTTCAACTTTATCTTCATCTCTTATTATATTTGTATTATCTATTTTTAATATGGGATATTCAAACTCTCTCTTTATGCCATTCATTCTTTTAATTATTTCCCATATTTTTCCAATTTTGTTTCTTTCCTTATTGTACTACAAAAATTTCTCCAATATTCTCTTTTTGCATTCTTAATAGTTCTCCTTACCATTGCTTGTTTTCTTTTATAATCAATTAAATT
>NW_023621472.1:0-5448 GCF_014905685.2 Nematolebias whitei
TGGCACTGTGAGCAGGTGCCAGGTCGTGCTGAAAAATGAAATCTTCAATTCTGTAAGAGTAACACTCACTGCAGCTCCAAGATGGCCGCTAATCACCATCAGCTGACGGTCATCCACCTGACGAGCTACAACCCTACTTAAGGCTGCAGTCGAGTTCTACTCTTCGCTGGAACATTGTTCCCTTACTATGGTACTTATGCTTCCAGCCAGTCTTGTGTTTATGCCAAGAAATACTTACCTTGTTTTTGTGTGCCTACAGTCATCTCGTTTCGACTCTCCTCGCTCTGGATTCCTGTTTTTGTGCCTTGACCTCCTGCCACGTGCCTGACCTGCCTCTCCTCTGGGACTCTGTTGGATTTCTTCAGAACACCTCATGCACCATCTCCTCGATCTGTAAGACCAAACAAACAAATTGAATATTATATATGAGACAACTCCTTGGCCTACCTCTTCCTGACATTCCACTTCCTCCTTCAGGGATTCCAGAGGAAACACCTTGTATAATTGTAAATACCACTGTAAATAATAAACACTGTCACTTCTTATTACTTTGCCTTGTGTCGTTCCGGGTCTCGTTACGAACTGGGTTGTCCTAAAACATAACAGAATGCTCCAGCCAAACAAGACCCAGAACGAGACCAGGAGCGAACAAGCCTCCTCTTCACAAACGGAGAGAATAGAACAATTAGAGGAAATGTTGAAACAAGTGCTAAGTCAACAGCTCAAGACTCAAGCAAATCTTCAAGAACTTCGAGGTATGGTTTTTACAATGAATCAGAGGCTCACTACTTCTTCCTCCACAACTTCTGCACCTCCAGTAGATACCAGTTCTGCTAACATTGGTACTGTGAATAATGCTGTTTTTCCGCAACAACTATTGGTAAAACCATCCGAACTCTTTTCAGGAGATCCAGCTCAATGTGAGGGTTTCCTCCTCCAGTGCAATCTCGCTTTTGGAGGAGCTCCTCAACTCTACTCATCAGACGCCACCAAAATTACGTACCTTATCAGCCAACTAAAAGGTAACGCTCTCCAGTGGGCGACCTCTTTCTTTCGTCACCGTAGTATGGACTCTGTCACGTTCAGCCTTTTCTTGGAGGAGTTACGCAGGATTTTCGATCGGCCGCTACAACAACCAAACGCAGAGAAGCGTTTGTTGGGGTTGCGTCAGGGCCGACATCCGGTTGCCACGCACGCCCTGGAGTTCTGCATCCTCGCAGCCCAAACTGAATGGAACGACAGGGCATTGCAAGGTACTTTTTTAAACTCATTATCCGATCACATTAAAGACCAGATTGCAGCACGAGACGATCCACCCAATTTTGACGCTTTAATAAATCTTGCAATCGCTATAGATGAACGTTTCCGGGAACGACACCGGGAGCGGGACTACAACTCCCAGAGAGCTTCCACTTCCGGTTTTCCAACGTCATCAACAGGGACGTACCACTCCAAAGCCAAATTTGAGAATCACATCCCTCGTAGTCCTCTAGTGTCATCTACTGGTTTCTCACTGTCAATGCCTGAATCTGAACCCATGCAGATTGGGAGTACACGTCTAACATTTACCGAGAGACAGAGATGCAAAGATTACAACCTTTGTTTTTACTGTGGGAAAGAGGGTCACTTTGTTGCCGCGTGCTCGGTTCGGGGAAACGAAAACAACCACCAGTAAAAAGGGAGTTACTGGTGGGCACATCTTCGTTCTCTCCCCTCCGCAGGTTCACATTACCCACCATTATTCAATTAAACAGTAACCGGTTTCCTGTGTCTGCACTAATTGACTCGGTACAGAACAAAACCTTATTAGCCAAGATTTAGTCAAGAAATTTTCTCTCCCCGTTATCGATATAGACACCGTATCTATTGCTGGAGTTACTGGAGAGACTCTAGCTCAAATTAAATTTAAGACTACTGAGTTACATTTAATTACATCCGGAAATCATCATGAGGAGATTAGTTTTTTTGTGTTTGATTCCCCGAACACACAATTAATTTTAGGATTCCCCTGGCTACGGGCTCACAATCCCCACTTTAATTGGGAACTTGGTAGGATTGAAAGATGGAGCGACAGGTGTCTAAAACACTGTCTCCGCTCTGGTATATCCAACCCCTCGATAAAAATACCTACTACAGAAGACGTTGACCTCTCCAGCATTCCCGTCGAATACCATGACCTCTCCCCGGTATTTAATAAACATAAGGCCCTATCTCTACCTCCTCATCGTCCATACGACTGCTCCATTGACCTTCTACCAGGAGCTACTCTACCAACTAGCCGTCTATTCCATCTGTTGGGCCCTGAACGTAGCACCATGCAATCATACATTGAGGAATCTCTTGATTCCGGGATTATCCGTCCATCGACCTCTCCAGTGGGGGCAGGTTTCTTTTTTGTTACCAAGAAGGACAAAACATTGCGCCCGTGCATCGATTATCGAGGACTCAACCACATAACCATAAAAAACAAGTATCCGCTACCGTTAATCGACTCTATCCATGAACAATTACTGACCGCTACCATCTTCACCAAACTCGACCTTCGCAACGCTTACCACCTCGTCCGGATCAAGGAAGGTGATGAATGGAAGACAGCTTTTAAGACACCTATGGGACACTTTGAATATCTCATCATGCCATTTGGTCTCACCAATGCTCCCGCAGTTTTTCAGGCACTGATAAATGATGTATTGAGAGATTTTATTGGGGACTTTGTATTTGTTTATTTAGATGATATCCTCATCTACTCCAGGAACAAGCAGGACCATGTTTCACAAGTCAGAATGGTACTTCAGAGACTTTATGAAAACCAACTCTTTGTGAAAGGTGAAAAATGTGATTTCCACACCACCTCTGTCTCATTTTTGGGGTTTATCTTCGGGGAGGGGCACTATAGGACTGACCCGGAAAAGACTAAGGCGGTGGTGGAGTGGCCAGTTCCAGACACCAGGAAGCAGTTGCAACGTTTCCTAGGTTTTGCCAACTTCTATAGGCGTTTCATCAAGGACTACAGCCGTATTGCAGCACCTCTCTCCCAGCTCACTTCCACCAACAGAACTTTTCAATGGACCCCGGAAGCCAACTCTGCATTTTGTAAGTTGAAACGTCTTTTCTCTTCTGCTCCCATCCTCTGCCACCCAGACCCAACTCGTCAGTTTATCCTGGAGGTGGATGCATCTGACACCGGAGTTGGCGCAGTATTGTCCCAGAGGTCACCCAAGGACAATAAGGTACACCCTTGTGCTTTTTTCTCTCGTCGTTTGTCACCGGCAGAAAGGAACTATGATGTGGGCAATAGGGAGTTACTGGCTGTGAAATTGGCATTGGAGGAGTGGCGTCACTGGCTTGAGGGCACTGAGGTACCTTTTCTCATCTGGACAGACCACAAGAATCTCACATATCTCAAAGACGCCAAACGATTGAACCCCAGGCAGGCACGATGGTCACTTTTTTTCACCCGTTTCAATTACTTACTGACATTCAGACCTGGGTCCAAGAATATCAAACCCGATGCTTTGTCTCGCCAGTTTTCTCCTCCAGAAGCCCCGGAGTCCGAGGACAGCATCCTGCCTCCAGTTTGCATCATTGGAGCCCTCACCTGGCCCATTGCCAAGGAGGTTCAACGGGCTCATCAATTGGAACCAGATCCAGGCACAGGCCCTCCTGGTACACTTTTCGTCCCCTCGTCTATGAGGGCCAAGGTACTTGAGTGGGTGCACACTAACAAGCTCTCGTGTCACCCTGGTATCTCTCGCATGCTTTCTCTAACTAGGACCCATTTCTGGTGGCCCACTCTGCCACATGATGTAAAGGAGTTTGTGGCAGCCTGCCCCACGTGTGCCAGGAACAAGACTGGCACTCAACCCCCAGCAGGTCTTCTTCAGCCCTTGCCCACGCCCAGTCGCCCGTGGTCTCACATCACCGTGGATTTTGTCACTGGTTTACCGCCCTCAGACGGTAACACTACCATACTCACGGTGATTGACAGGTTTTCTAAGGCGGCTCACTTCATCCCACTCCCAAAATTGCCTTCCGCTATGCAGACGGCCCATCTCTTGGTCCAACACGTTTTTCGCATCCACGGCATCCCTTCTGACATAGTTTCTGACAGAGGTCCCCAATTCATCTCCCAGGTATGGCGCTGTTTTTGTACCTCCTTAGGGGCATCCACCAGTCTCAACTCGGGTTATCACCCGCAGTCAAACGGTCAAGCAGAACGCTGTAATCAGGAGCTTGAGACCGCCCTGAGATGTCTCGTGGAAGGCAACCCGTCAGTCTGGAGCCAACATCTGGTCTGGGTGGAGTATGCCCACAATGCTCATACGTCCGCAGCCACAGGTATGTCCCCTTTCGAGGCTTCCCTGGGTTACTTACCTCCTTTGTTTCCCAGCCAGGAGACTGACATTTTGGTGCCTTCAGTTTAGCACCACTTTCGCCGCTGCCGACGCATCTGGCGCCAAGCGAGAGCAGCACTGCTACGCACGGCGGAGCAAAATAAGAGGTTTGCGGATCGGCACCGATCCGCCGCACCATTGTAGATGAACATATATCTGTGATATATTCATAAATTAAACGGATTCTTTCATTTTTCTGGACTGAGTTCTATTGTGCATTGAATTATTAAATGTAACGTGAGACGTTAATTTTCTTTGACCCATCAAATGAATGCGGTCATATATTAACAGAATCAAAGTTTAACATCAAACATTTACATTAATTTGGCAAATTGATTTCAACAACAACATAATTAATTAGCAAGCTTTACAATTAGGAAACCATACGGCCATGATTTCCCTTGCAACTTTAACCCAACAGACATTTCTGAAAATATCTGGATGAATTACTGGCAAGATGGAAGAGTTTTAAAGATGGAAATGAAGTTTAAATGGAGAGGAAAAGATGGATGAGTGAATATGTGTCGGTATCAGAACGGCACGCTCCATTAAGATCTCAGCTTTCTCCTCGGTACACTTAGGTAGTGTAAATCGACTCTTTACCTGTAGAAGGTGTCTCCACTGGTACGGAGTTCCATTTAACGCACCCTTTCAGCGTCTCCGTAGGAACAGCTGTGAATCGTCCGAAGTAGTGACGGTATTCCGTCCGACACACGTTCACCCCACTGGTGGACTCACAAGAGGAGTAAGTCCGTCAGAGGCTCTACTCAGATGTGGAAGATTCCATAATTCCCACAAGACTCGGAAGAACTGCGGATCACGTCTGGAACCTCCTGTTCTCTCCAGCACTTTTTCTGTTCGGTTCCGCTCTCCGAACTGAACTGCTCTCCCACCGCACTCTACTAGAACTAGGAAGTGCCGACATTTAAAGAGTTCTGTTTCCGGTTCATTTGGGAAGTCCTGATTGGCCGGAATAGCTAATCAGGTGTGTGTTTTTGTGACATAAGAGGTCAGTAGAAGTCAGAAAAACAGAAAAATGTTTTGGAACAGACTG
>NW_023621473.1:0-5446 GCF_014905685.2 Nematolebias whitei
GGCCTTCCTGGGACAAGAACTGTATTTCATTGATTTGAGTCCAGAAACACAAAATCAAGTCCATCCAGAGACTTTCTAAGTGTCCTGCACTGATCAATTGAAAGAACACTCTTTTTATTATATTACTATTTTACAAATGTTTTGATAATCAAAGTGTGTTTAGTTCAAAACATTTTAAATGTTGAAGTGAACTACTCATTTTAAATCAACTGTGAAACAGTTAATGATTTTTAATCCTCATTCAAAGTAGAAATCAAGTTAAGGTCTGTTACAGAGTAATTATTCATTTTTCTTGATCTTCTGTCTGAAATGAGCAAGTGTAAGTTGGTCAAAGGTCAAGTTTCGGTCAACTGTAAGTTTACTGGAAAGAAATGTCATGTTTAACTTTTACAGAAAGATATGAGAGAACTGACTCCACGAAGTCTCGGATTCTTCATAACATCTTCTGTCTGTTCTTAAACAATCTAATCTTTTTCCCTTGACTTTTAATAACCTCTTACGTCACTAAAACACACCCCTGTTTGGTTGATCGACCAATCAGGAAGTTCTCAAATGAACCAGAAGTGACCTCTTTAAAAGGTTCAACACTTCCTAGTTCAAGAGAGAATGGGAGAATGCTAGTTCCAACCAGAGTGCGGAGAGAGAATGCAGAGTTCAGAATGCTGGAGAACAACAGCAACTAAGCTGAACGAGAGAAGTTCAGAGGAACTATGACGAAGTCTGTTCTGGGACGATCTCACGACCTCGAACGGTTCCCTACTATCCTTACGGAGACGCTGGAAAGCGTTTGAAGAGAACTCTACGCCGAGGCCGAACTATCGTCTGCAAAGGTAAAAGAGTCGATCTTCAACCGCAAAGTGTACCATTGGTTAAGCTGGTCCAAAGGAGCGTGTTGTTCTGGTTATAACAGACAAATTCCCTCACCCATCTCTCTCAAGATAAACTTCATTTTCCATCTTTAAAACTCTTCTATCTTGCCAGTAATCATCCAGATATTTTCAGAAATGTCTGTTGGGTTAAAGTTGCAAGGGAAATCATGGCCGTATGGTTTCCTAATTGCAAAGCTTGCTAATTAATTATGTTGTTGTTGAAATCAATTTGCCAAATTAATGTAAATGTTTGATGTTAAACTTTGACTCTGTTAATAAATGACCGCATTCATTTGATGGGTCAAAGAAAATTAACGTCTCACGTTACATTTAATTATTCAATGCATGATATTATTCAGTCCAGAAAAATGAATGAATCCGTTTAATTTATGAATATATCACAGATATATGTTCATCTACATCTGGTGGCCTCGTACGAGTCTCTAAAGAGCTCTACAACTGGTGGCCTCGTACGGTATCATAAATGGACTGTTATTTGTGTAACAATTGAATTTATCATGTTGGCATAAAGAGTGCAGGTTGCTGTGTGAAACGAAGCGTGTTGCAGCTGCGGTGCTCAGAGAAAATACAGCAATGTTCTGTCGTTGTGGTGTTTTGAAAGCTGAAAATAAAGTCAATGGGTTTCATTTTAAAGCTGAAATGTACGTCTGTTGTGTGACAAAGTTGATGAGCTGTGAAAAACGTGGATTCTGTTTAGACGGACAAGGGTTCTGGTCCGGCTCGGTTATGATAAGTTCGAACGAGTGTTTTAAATGGATGGAGAGACGTTTTTAAGAACTGAGCGCCGTCTCAGTGAAGCTTTGAGAGTTGATTTGCCACATTTTTAACAGAAAATAGTGCATTTTGAAAGTTTTAAAGATGAAAATTGACCGGAATGTTCAGGCTAAATGCTAACACGCTAGCTGAAATAGCGAGCGGCGATTGGTCGAAAACCGTTGTTTGAAACGCCCTGATTCGCTGAGAGACGTGTCTGTCGTCACTTCCTCTGATGTCGGGTCCTAAAACCCACCCCTGTTGCTGTTCCGATTGGTTGATTCAGCCACGTGACCCGGAAATGAGTCTTGGTTCAACCGAAGCATTTTCTGTGCTTAAAATCACTAAATGGAGCTGCCACATGTCCCACAAAACTCATGTTTCATGCAAAAAAGTCGTGCTTGTTGAAACAACGCCACGTTTAAGCTTTAAATCCGTTCAGAAATGTTGATTTAACCGAGTTTAGCCAATGCTAATTTTAAGCTAAGCGGCTAACAACAGGATGTTAACGAACGATCCACAGGAAGTTGTCAGACTCCTGCTGGTATAAATAAGCTTACACCACCACCTGCTGTTGAAAGAGGAGTATAACAGTTTTCCTGAAGGGGAAACTGATAATTCCTCATCAGTTTTTTTTCTTTTCTCTTTTCACCCAACCTGGGTTAATGAGTAACTGTTAAAATAGCGAATTTCTGGAAAAGAACGGCTTAAGAAAGCATTTAAAAACTAAAGTTGCTTGAAACTTTTAGAAAATTGCAGGTTTATTTAATGTTAAGTGCTTTAGAGTAAATATCACCAAGAAGCCTGGTTCTTGTATCTGTTAAAAATAAGCACATTAAAAAGTAACACTGCAGAGAAGCATTTACTTAAGAATATTCATGAATTGGGGTAAAACCTACAAATAGGTGCCCACATTTGAATAAGTTGACTTATGACAGTACTTTTGAGTAAATCCAGAGCTTAAAATAGTGTGTGACTCACTGCTTACTTGAATACAAATATTTACCTGTTAAAATAATCTGAAGTTGGCAACTGTTTAATCAGATAAGTGCTAGCACAGTGAATAACCATGGCAGGTGTGATAGAAAAGGATTTTGATCCTTGTGAGATGAAGGACTGGTTAGAGGGAGCGTTGACGCTGCTCACATAATCCTTACATCCATATGGTGAACAGGTGGACAGCATGAACTCAAAAGAGTTATTGGACAAGCTGAAGGTGGTTGCAGAGAGTGTGACCTCTACAGAAATAACAAAGTCAAGCTATGAAAAGCTGGCTAAATTGGCACTATTACTGAAGGCATCATTCTATGCTACAGTAAACAAGGCTGATGACCTTGCAATAAGGTTAAACAGCGAAAAAGAGGTGGTTCAGGAAATTGAAGAACACTACCTTCAATTTAAAAGTGAACACGAGGTCCTCACAAAAAAACATCTTGAACAGATGTTTCAGTCACAGCAAGATGCACGTGCAGAAATTGATTCACTGAACATCCAAGTACAGTCACTTAATGCATCACTAACTGAAGCCAGGGATGCTAAAGAACTGTGTTCCACAGCATACTTTGCATTAAGACGGGATCACGTCGAGACAATGTCACAAGTGTCCCGCTGCAAAGCCGAGATAGACGTGCTTAAAACACAACTTTGCCATGCAGAAAGGAAATATGGTGAGAGGCGTGGACAGAATGTGGAGACACACTAGGTTTCAGACCCAAATCTCCTCACATCACACACACCTCCATCCATACCTAAAGTGGTAGAGACAGACCTGAACAGGTCTCCTCTACCGAACAGGCAACAGAGAGCATTGAGACTTCCTCCTTCAATAGATGAGTTGCTAAAAATCTCAAAATATGTACAACGCGTTGTACCTGGACCAATGGGTTCAACTGGAACAAATGCGTACCTCAAAGACCTTGAATTCAGACTGGGTGGTTATCCTAATGCTACGGTTGAGGATAAAATCAGTCTGATAAGGCTCACTTCGGACAGAGAGGTGTTCACCTTCATCGAGCGTCTACCTGATGCAACGAGAAGGGATTACAACCTTCTGTGTGAAGCTTTGATCAGAGAGTACGACCCCTGCACGGGACCTGCTTGTTTCCCAGGTGCTGACAAGGTCACGCAAGGGAAGCATGAACATCCAAAAGTCTATTACAAAAGAATCTTCCAAGCTTATTTTGGTTACAGAAATGAAACCGGAATGGAGGAGGAAGAAGGTTTTAGATTTGTTTTCAGCAAAAATCTCCACACTGACATATGCATGTCAGTACAAATTATGGCAAATTTCAGAGAAAAATCCATCAATGAGATTAAACAGTATGCTATGAATGTGTTTGAGGCATGTTCTCATGCTAAGACGCCCATAGAGGTGTTTCCTGGTATAACGGTTAAACCCCACTCCCTAGAAATGGAAGGACGGCATGCGTTGACCCCTCCTCCTAAAAAAGGCGAGAAAAAGCAGTATTTTCAAACTAACAAACCGCGTAATCAAGGTGCACGCTGGGACAAAAAGGCTCCTCTTTCAGAGGATGAACGTGATTATCGTAAATGGAGTGAGCGTAGGACGCAAAGATATGAGATCCAAGAGGACCCATATTATCAGGGGAAGTCCGAAAAGGAACCCCCAAAAGACATACCTAACCCTCCCCCACCTCGGACGAAGCGAACCGAGGCGAAAAAATCACAAAAGTTCCAGAAACAAGGCCCTACACCTCTGAGCTCGGAAGAGACAGAGAAATTACGCAGGTTGTTAGAAACTTTGAAACACGCTGACACGGGAAACCAACCTGGAGCACTATGCAGTGATGTAATCACTATTACATCTGAGGGCGCGAAGGACAACATTACAGATGTCGGTGAAACACACCAAGACATTGTTGTTGTTGCCTCAAACAACCCCTCATCGGAAGAAGGGGGGTAAACACACACACAAACGATGAGTCATCGCAAGCTGAACACTCAGAAACAGCTACTGCTGTGCTGACGGTTCAGACAAACCAAGATTACACAGACAAGGCTGAACGTGTGAAGAAACATCAGAAAAAACCTAAGAGGTTTCTGTGTAACTTTATCAGAAGGGGGGTCGCCAAAAAGGCGTACCTGTCTGTGACACTCGAAGGTGTCCTCACACACGAAGCACTTCTGGATGGTGGGGCAGACATAACAATTATGTCAGCTAAACTGTTTGAGGAGCTGAGGACAGCCGCTGCCGGTGTTAACAGGATAATACCTCTCACTGAATGTGCTATAGAAATGCAGGGTCTCTTAGAGAAGAGGACGACCCTGACAGCTGTAGCAATGGTTCACATGCAGGTTGGCAGAATGACACTATACCACCCGGTACACGTGTCCAGTGTTGACTCATTCCCATTTTTGGTTGGCCAGGATTTTATAAATCGCTTCGACGCTATTATAGATTATGGTGATCAAACGATGTGGGCAAAGGTGAGCAAACCACTGCCAATAGATATGCCTCCGGAGTTTAACACAAACTGCCTGACAGCAGGTACCGCGGAAGGCGCAAAGGACTCCTCAGCCGAGGACACGAGCCCGGTGAGTACTCCTCTGACATCATGTGAAACCAAAGAGACCCACCCGGTGGTCCAAACTCTGACCCAACAAGACAGCCTCCGCTGTGAGCTGGAGCAGTCAGAGTCCACCAAACACTACCTACCACTGGTAGTTAAAGGTGTAGAGATCCAAGGGTCCCACACCAACGATGCTGTTCTGTCTTTGTGGACAGATAAATCAGCAGTTAACCGAGCTTTCTATGAAACCTTGGTTCACAAACACGTTGGTCT
>NW_023621474.1:0-2897 GCF_014905685.2 Nematolebias whitei
AGAGAGAGAGAGAGAGAGAGAGAGAGAGAGAGAGAGAGAGAGAGCGAGAGGTGTGTGTGTGTGTGTGTGTGTGTGCGTGCGTGCGTGCGTGCGTGCATGTGCGTGTGTGTGTGTGTGTGTGTGTAATAGAATAAATAATAATAGAATAGTTTTGACAGTTTCTGGAAGGACTCTTGTGATTTCTGATCTGATCAGGTTAATTGTAGATTATGATTGTTAGTTTTCTGAGTGTTGACATATCCCTTACATCAGACTTCTCTGAATAAGAGCAGTTGATGAGATTTTCTCAGTTATCAAATTAGTCAACAGAGTAGTGTAGATTTTGCTCCTTACAGATTACCTGGGGTAGTGATACTAATGACGATGAGGATGAGGATGGACCAGCCTGCCTCTGCAAAATCTCTGCAACGTCCCAAGTTATACATAAATTGCTAAGGATAAAACATGCAACATATATTATTGAGCATGGACTTTGTTGTCATGCAACATATAATTTGCATACACTAGAGGCATGAGATTTATAGAAGGAAAGTTTAGGAGTTAATCTTAAAAATGGGAGCTCTGATGAGTAAATTGTATTTTGGCATATTTCCTTATCTGTATTGGGTATTAATATTGATATTAGCTTATTATTAGGGTTTATATTGTTTAGGGGTGAACACAGAATGGTAGGTCCAGTTATAGGTCCATGTGCATCTGAAAGACAAAAAAAAAAAACACATGTTAAAACAAGCTTAAGGTGATAAATATTTGTCTGTAAAACATTAAAAGCTGACTGTAATTGATTTAAAACACTGTTAGGTGAGAGACCAGAACAATATAAAACAGTATCATAAGCATAAAAATGAAATTTTGCATGAGGCACATTTACATTAAGACTATTTATTTGTATATCTATATCTATCTATCTATTGAAATATAGTTTTATCAGATAATATATTAACTTAATGAAATGTCTAGATATATGTATCCCGTTTTGATATTAGAATAGAATAGAATAGAATAGAATAGAATAGAATAGAATAGAATAGAAACAGCCTTTATTGTCCCACGGATGGGAAATTCCAGTGTATCAGCAGCAACAGCAGCAACAGATAAAAAGATTTCACACAAAAGTTCTTAAAATGTTAATAAACAATACAATATATAAGAAATAAGATAAACAATATCAATAATAATGTTCAATATGTATTGGAACATTGATAAGGACAGACTATGGACAGTACAGTATTCCAGGCTGAGTGTGTGTTTGAGCAGAGGTCAGCATGTATTTAATCCTTATTGAGTTTGTTGGGAGCAGTGATGGTTGTAGAGTCTAACAGCTGCTGGGAGGAAGGAGCTGCGGTAACACTCCTTTGTGCATTTAGGATGCAGGAATCTGTCACTGAACGAGCTCTCCACTTCAGCAACAGCTTCATGCATGGGGTACGAGATGTTGTCCAGCAATGACGTTATTTTAGCTAGAGTCCTTCTGTCTCCCACCACCTGCACTGGGTCGAGGGGCCGTCCAAGCACAGAGCTGGTCTTCTCGATGAGCTTATCTAGCTTCTTCTTCTCAGCTGATGATAAGCTGCTGCTCCAACACACAACACCATAGAAGATGGCTGATGATATTTAGAATTATATTGTGTTAAAACATGATCTGATTCCGTTTCCAGTAAAAAATGTAGTTTCAGCTACATGCCTATGCCAACAATCTCAGCTGGAGCAACAACACCACCAGCCTGATAAAGAAAGCTCATCAGAGACTCTACTTCCTCAGGCGGCTGAGACGAGCTGGACTGGGAAGCTCAGTCCTCACCTCCTTCTACAGGTGTGCAGTGGAGAGCATCCTGTGCTCCAGCATCAACGTGTGGCATGGAAGCTGCACAGCTGCAGAAAGAAAAGCTTTGCAGAGAGTGGTGAAGGCTGCACAGAAGACTGTCGGAGTCAGCCTCCCCACCATCACAGACATCTTCACCTCTAGATGAAGGAAGAGGGCCACCTGCATCATGAAGGACCTCATTCACCCAGCACACACACTTTTTGCCCCACTCCCCTCAGGTAGGAGGTTGAGGAGCATAAAGTGTAGAACCACTAGACTGAGGAACAGCTTCTACCCTGAGGCTGTTAGACTCATGAATCTATAACTAGAATAATCACTGTGAAAAATCACATCATGTTGCTGCTGATCTGTTTCATGTTGCTGCTGATCTGTTTCATGTTGCTGCTGATCTGTTTCATGTTGCTGCTGATCTTTTTCAATGTTGATGTGTTCAGGTGTGTACATCTGCTCACACAGACTCATGTTCATGTTTGTGCTGATGTTCAATGTTTTATGTTATGAGTGCTTAGTGTATATTTAGTTGATGTTTTTCTTAGTTCATATCTTAGATGTTATTACTGTTTTTCTTATACATTTTATTGTTGGATGTAACTGGGACCCTGTGTACATAATTTCGCTCCACCACATGTACCACATGAGGTGCAAATGACAATAAAGAATCTCTGACTCTGATGCCTAGAACTCCCAACATTAACACACCCACCCATTATAGAACACAAGATGGCTAGATATTATTGGTTGAGAGCTGGGTCACATGATAGAGTAGGACTTCCCATTCGTTGATGGTGGTGACGACTCCAGGAGGCGTGGCCGGGCTCTGAAGAAGATGGGTTGTCTGTTTACGTTCGGTGCCATTGTTCGTGACCGCATGGTGGAGTTACAATGGCCCAGGGCTGGTGATCTTGTACTTTACATGTAAAATAAACCTTCTGAAATGGAAGATAATTGCTCCTCCTCTCCCTGCTTCAGAACACATTCTTACACTATATATGTGTGTGTGTGTATATATATATATATATATATATATATATATATATATATATATATATATATATATATATATATATATATA
>NW_023621474.1:2907-5445 GCF_014905685.2 Nematolebias whitei
ATATATATATATATATATATATATATATATATATATATATATATATAATAAAAAAGCAGCTCATAAAGTGTCCTTTTTAGATAACAGCACAACCTGACCAGCCCTGTCTCAGTTTAAAAGAAAAGCATAATGAAACTTTAGTTGTTTTCAGTTTGTAAATGGACATCATTTCTTAGGTTTTCATTTGAAACTGATTACCTGCAGGGCATTCCTGGTACTTCAAACATTCTGAGCAAAAGAAGAGTAAACCAGATTCAGAGACTAATGAAAGAAATGCACTAAACTTGAGGTCATCTTAATTCTTTGTTAAAAAGGTGGTTTTGGTTGCTTGCTCTGAGAATGTCTCTTATGTGTTTAAATCCTGATACTTGTGCATGTATTAAAAGTGGGAGTTGTGATGTCTTTGTAGGTGTCATTTTCTCCCCCTTCATCACCCCAAAAAAGATCTGTACACTCTGGAAGTTACTTGCATACATAGGACAATTTGGACCTAGCGACAAGGCTGTAACATAAAATGTGGAAAAATGTAAGTGCTGTGAATAAAATAAATTTCTCTTTTCTTTTCTTCTGTCTAGGGCAAAGAGGAAATAAAAATTCATTGGTCGCCTTGCTCTGCTTGGTAAGAAGTAGCTTTTATTAAAAATGTTGTATTTCTATTTAAAGGGGCAGTATCATGGAAAATCAACGTTTTGAGCTTTACATCATGTTATAATGTCACCAAAACCATAACTGGAGTGTTGCTTTGATTTTTCATGCATGTTTGACAAATCCTGTAATCTCCTGTGGAAACCACTAGTGGTGGTACGTAAATGCTTGCTCTTGCAAAGCTCCTCTTCAGAGCCTCAGTCCTGAGCTGAGCTTCCACCACACAAAGCACACTTCCCTCATGCCTCCCCCGCACAGCTCCTCCAGACCAGCGGCAGCAATTATCAAACACCTGTTGAACTGCCCACCTGCTGAGCTCATCTTCAGAGCTGATTCTCAGTCCAGCTCCTAAGAACAGCTATAAACTGCAGAAAAAGCAGGAGATTCTTAAAGAGACAGAGGACAATTTCAAGGGGTAAAAACCAAAGTGACATTACTTTGTCATGTTTGATACATACAGCATTTTTATAACTGAAGGTAAAAGAGTTTCTTGATTGTGTTATGAAGTGCCACTATTTGCCTACAAAATACATAATTCTGCCCCTTTAATAATTTGTACAAGTAGTAAATAAAATCTGAAACTAGCACTTTTTTGTATGTTTTGATTTTTTAGACGATTGACAATTAAGAGATAAAGTAGTATGACGAACTATTTCCATCTTTGTGTAATATTAAAAATTACTCTTCAGTAAGTTTGTCATTGGGTAATCAGTAGTATCTTTGGAGCAGTGAGGAAACAAACCAGTAGTAACTACTAGATGGAGTAGTATCGGGAATTCTTCCAGCAGGACCTTTGAGCTTGAGAGCCAGAATAATAGTAAATTAGTGTGGGCAGTGACAAAGTGGAGAGCATATGTTCATGTCATAGTGCTGAATAATAAATCAATAACTATCACGATAGACATGTAATCAATATCAATAGATGATACATCTGATAGAATATTCAATAGTCAATATATAGAATATTCACTGAACTGCGATCCAGAACCGCACAGCCATTCCTCTGCCTACATCTCCCAGAATGCTTGGCTGCTCAACCTCTCATGGTGAGCTAAGCAAGGTGGATGGCATCAACCATTGCCCTATAAAGAGAGAGTTGCGACACTCTTTGAACTCGCCGATACACGGTCACGTGGTTCATGCAGCTCTCAATAGTTCCAAACAGCTCATCGCTGTCAGTCAGTTTGAGCGGCTGCTGGCGCAACATAACACAAAAATCGACTTTTCTTACTTTACCTGGCATCTTTCAGTAATTATTGAGCAGTAACAAAATGATTACTTAACTGATTACTGATTATTTCACAGACCATGCATTTTATCAAAGCATTTTTAGAAGCGGCTGATACATTTATCATTAAATTTTAGAAGGGAACGAGTCTGCAAACACATTTTTGTTAGAATTTTTTTTATATATGCAATACAATGATCAATATAGCCATGTCAGTGTTTTATAACGTTACACACGTTAAAAAAAGATCAGAGTAACACCTGTTATAAAGCTATTTCTGATGTTCTCTGCATGAGAATGCTCCACCTTGTCCTCCATGCAGCAGTTCAGATCTGCTCCAGCTTACCTTAGATCATCTGGATGAATTCTTGATTTCTATAGAAGATATTAATTCAACCTTTATTTAAACAGGTTTGTCCCATTGAGTCACGAGGACTCATTTACAAGAGAGACTGAATATAATTGTTGTATTTGTTTTGTTTTTTTATGGCACCAAGTACCTGGATAACTGAGTTGATTGTAGCCTGACAACTTGTAAGGATGGTACCATTTACTGGCTCTGTTTGTGTCTGTGTTTCCCTTGTGTGTTCTCTTCAGTTTAATTGGTGTCACCCTTGTCTCGTCACAGCTGTTTGTAATCACGTCTCGTTTTGTCCTTGTATAAA
>NW_023621475.1:0-5444 GCF_014905685.2 Nematolebias whitei
ACAGAAAACAATCTTTACCTTTTGGAACTCAGCCTCGTCCTGACTCTTCTCCTCTAACTCCTCCAGGAGCTGCAGAGGAGCTGAACCTGAACTGTTGTTTTTCACTTGTAAATAAACACCGTTTTCTTGTATTCCACCTGAGTCTGTCTCGTTCCGGGTCTCATACAAATCTGGGTTCCCCTCGGTTACGACACTCTATCCATTGTACTGCTAAAAGTATTGCAAGCAGTTCCCCTGTATACACCAAGAGTCTATCGTTAATCATTTTATTAGTTGAGACATAAAATTTTGGAATAACAAATGCTATTCCCGTCTTATCATGTGAATCCTTGGATGCGTCTGTGTAGATTTGAACGTAGTCATAATAGCTATTAATATAACTTTGTATACTACGGTGATTTAAATTGTATTTCTTATCTTTCTTCTTTTCAAGTATTGAAAAGTCAGTTTTAACTTCAGGGAGAATTCATGGATGTATTACAGGTAATGGGACAGTTGGACTAATAACAAGTTGAGCCACTCCTATTTCTGCAGCTTTCTGTTCTACTAACCATCCAAAGCTTTTTATTTTTTTCCTCTCCTTCTCCCAGCTGGGTTTTAGGGTGTTATGTGTTGGATGAAAGTGATTATGGCCCTGCAAACTTGCCCAGTAGGTTACTGATAAATGGGATCTTCTTAACTCTAATGGCATTTCCCCCATTTCTACCTGTAAAGCCGCCACTGAAGTTGTTCTAACAGCTCCTATACAAAGTCTTAATGCTTGATATTGTATGCGATCAAGGTTTTTAAGAACCGAATCTGCTGCTGATCCAAATACCACACATCCATAATCTAATATTGACCTTATCAATCCAGTATAAATAGCTTTTAATGCAATTCTGTCCGCACCCCATCCACTTCCTGTTAAGCATCTCATTATATTTAGAACTTTCTTACATTTATCTAGAATGTTTTGAATGTGTATCTTCCATGTTAGTTTTTCATCTAACCATATTCCCAAAAATTTAATATATTTTACTTTCTCTAATTCCTGGTTATAGAGTTTGAGTTTTAATTTGCATTCATTTCTTTTTCTTGTGAAAAACATTACTTTCATTTTATCAGTTGAAAATTTTACTCCCCATTTATATGACCATTCTTCTACCTTTGTAATAGCCTCCTGCATTTTTTAACAATAAATTCCAAGTTCTTTCCTCTTTTCCAAATTGCTCCATCGTCCGCAAAAAGAGAAACTCCCATCTCATTTCCAATTTCATAAAACATATCATTGATCATTATCGAAAATAGTAGAGGACTCACTATACTTCCTTGAGGCGTCCCATTCTCAACAAAATATTTTTGAGAATAGCTCTTTCCTACTTTAACTTGGATAGTTCTGCCCAACAAAAAATCCTTGATCCATCTAAACATACAACCTGAAATACCCAATTTACACAGCTTAATTAACAACCCCTCCTTCCACATCATGTCATATGCCTTTTCAATGTCAAAAAAGACCGCTGCAACACTTTCTTTATTTACTTGAGCCCTCCTTATTTCGTGTTCTAAACATAAAGATGGATCCATTGTATTCCTTCCTTTCCTAAAACCACTTTGGTATCCAGCTAAGTAACCTTTCATCTCTATATGATATGTCAGTCTATTATTTTTCATTTTCTCCATGATTTTACAGATGTTGGATGTTAATGAAATGGGTCTGTAACTACCTGGGTTAGTACAATCTTTCCCTGGTTTGCATATTGGGATTATTATGGCTTCCTTCCAACTTTGTGGTATTTCCCCTTTCTCCCATACTTTGTTATAGAGTTCAAGCAGTATGTTTTTGGATGAATCATTAAGATGATATATCATTGTATAACGGATCTGATCATTGCCTGGAGCGGATTCTCTGAATTTATTTATTGCTCGATTCAGTTCTGACTTTGAAAATGCAACATTTAGTAAATCTGAAGTTTCATCATGTTGGGTTAATAAGGGTTCATTTTCAATTAAAGTCATTTGTCTCCTTCGCTGCCTTTCTTTAGTAATGTTTTCTGAACTATGAATCTTGCTAAAGTTTGTTCCTAACATTTCTGCTTTTTCCTGGTCTGAAATTGCTGTTCTCTCACTTTCATGTAAAACTGGTAATCCATATTGTTTTTTAATCCCATTCATTTGCCTAATCATTCCCCAAACTTTACTAATATCAGTTTCTCTTCCAACCGAATTACAAAAAGATGTCCAGAACTCTTTCCTTGCACTTTTAATTGTCCTCCGTACTTCAGCCTGCAGTTTTTTATATTCAATTAAATTTTGGAAGTTGTGATTTCTTTTTAGTAACTTGAAAGCTTTATTTCGAGATTTAATGACTTTGTCACATTCTTGTGTCCACCATGGTACAATCTTTTTCCTATTTCCACCACTCGATCTTGGAATAGTTTGTTTTGCTGCCTCTAGGATTGCTTCACAAATGCAACTATTTAAATTGTCAATATTTTGATTAATATTAATTTTACTCATTTTTTGATCACTAATTTGTTTAAACATATCCCATTTAGCTTTATTAAATAACCATCTTTGTATTCCTACTCTTTCACGGTTTTTCAATGTAAAATTTATTGTTGTGACTATTGGATAATGATCACTTCCTACTGTTGTGTCTGAAATAATCTGCCATGTACATTTAGCTGCTAATGTGTCAGAAACTATTGTGAGATCTATAGCTGATTCTGAACCATTTCTAATATTCAGTCTTGTTCCATGTCCATCGTTAAGACATACTAAATTTTTATTGTCCATAATTTCTTCAATCACCCTTCCATTTTCATCATCATAATTACCCCATAGTGTATTATGTGCATTAAAATCCCCACAACAAATAACCTTTTCATCCAAGTCTGAATTAATCATGTTTAATGATTCCACATAAAGCTTTTTGCATGGGTTGTAAAAATTTACTATTTTCATTTTCCCATCTTCAGTCCATATTTCAGCTACTATATATTCCAAATCAATACCTATCTGTATTGATCTGTATTGTATTCCTTCTTTAATAAATGTTATACATCCCCCTCCATTTCCCTATTCCCTGTCTCTCCGTAAGCTAACGTAACCTTTTATAACAAAATCCAGTGTGGGTTTCAGCCATGTTTCCTGAACACAAATAATATCTGGTTTCTCTTTAAGCTCTTTAACAAATCCTTTGAAGTTGGAGTCACAATAATCAATTCTTTCAATGCCGCTGCCGCAGGCATCTCTTTTGCCAACCACATAGCTGAGCGAATTGCCACACGCTCAGCTATTTCCCACTGCAGATGATGGGACCGCAGCCCATCGACACTCATCACCAGCCGCCTAAAACTCTGAGTTATGGCTCTGGATACTCCTCTTTCGATGGCTCCTAACATCTCTCTCATATATCCTTCATCGCTGGTTGCCTCCTCATAGCTTATAATCGGGACATGTATTATGGCATAATGTGGTAGGTCAGCACCACTAGTTAGGCTCACTTTTGGCTTTAAGTCTTTCAAATACTGTTTTAGTTGAGTTATTTCTTGTTGGTACTCGCTTCCTGCTTATCTCTTTAAGGTTTTCCTAAATGCTGAGTTATGAATTTTATACTTGTGATCAGTAAATACCAACAGCCTGTCGGCATCCACCATCCAAGGGCTTCCTTTCAGCCTACCTACTCGGACCCCATTTTGGAACGGCACGATTTGTGTTTCCTCGGGTAAAGGTTTAAGGGTTTCAGCCAGAGGGAATTTTGGCATGTTTATTGGTATTGGTTTAATTTCCTCTTTCAGCCTCGCTCTGGGCTCCTTTTCATCTTTTCGCTCAGATTTTGGTTCAAGTTTTAGTTCCCGATGTTTTTCTTTGGATAGTATTTTTCTTGGGGTTTCATTAGACATTCCTGAGGGACCCTCCCTTGGGTTCTCCTTCTTGTCTCTTTGATCATCGCTTAGCTCTGACTTTACCTGCATCTTTGCTTTTTCTAAGGGCTCCACTTTCAACCCTCTTCCACTCATCCAGTACTGATTTAATTTCTCTGCTAGAGCTTGGGCAATGGCATTCAGCTGTTGATCATTTTTCTCTTTTTCTGCTTCATCATCAGAGGACCAGTCATTGTTATTTTTTCCGGCTGTGGCTCCTGATCTTAGGTGCTCAGCGTCTGAGTCTAAGTCTGGGTCTTGAGTCGTAGTCTCCCTATATTGGCTATCACTTAGGGAAAAGCCTCCATATGGGAGGTTCACAAAAGAGGGGTTCACATGGGAGGCCGGAGCAAATGCTCCTGGTCCGGGTCTGACAGCACTCGGACCTTCTTTTTCTATCTGGGTGTTTACAAACATATCGCTTTTAAGTTCATCCTCTTTTCCCTCATCTAATTTGGATTCATCGTCATCTGAGACTCCTGGAGAGCCCGCTTGGGATGCTTTTTCTGATCCGGCTCCTTTCTCCTGGTTCTTTTTCTGTTCATACATGGCCAGTCTTATCAACTCTTCATTGTACTCTTGGTACTTAGAGGCTGCTTTTGAGTCTTGTTTAACTAGGTGCCACCCTAGTCCCGATGCTCTAGCCACCATTTTTATTAGAGGGTCATAATCAAGGGAAGGGCTCATAATCACTGTGATTAGATCACCCACCGGTGTCTCGACTAACTGTATCCACCACTGTAACCACTTTTTGATCTCTGGTTTGGTTTTTATTCTAGCTGGGTCTCGCATCACTATCATTTGAAGCCCATTCACTGCCTTCTTACAATGGTACATACTCTTTTCTCCTATGCTTTTAACCAGGTTTTGTTGCAGGACTTCATCTTTCTCCAGATTACTTTCTTTGAATTGGAGCTGCTTTAGGTGGTCCCAGGTTTCATAACCTTTTCCATAGGGGAGGATTCCTATCCTTACTCCTAGTATTTATTTTTCTGGCTTGGATGTCACTTCTGTCTGATCGTTTAGCGAGGGCTGGCTCTCCAGCCCCACAGTTTCGGCTTCTTTGCCCATTTTCCTGTTTTTGTCGTCTCGAGTTGCCTGTTCCTCAGAGCCTCCAGACTCTATTCTGTGTACTTCAGATGGGAACAGACTAGCTGCTTAACTTACTACTTGGATTATGGTCAGTAACCCTTCGTAAGCCCGTCTACCCCACCCACTGCCTAGTGGATTACTACAGGGTTTTGGCTGGTGGCCTGGTCCAGCCGCTCACACTCCCTCAACTCTAGGGACTGTTTTCTCTTCTTTGGGTGGTCTTTACACTAAAAAACTATCCCACCGCTGCCACCATGTCTTGCTATCCGAGCGAGGTAGGCACAGGGCACGTGCCACGCCCTCACCGTAGCCTCTCCTCCAACGGGTCTCAAAACTAATCATACGGCTCAGGTCTTACCTGCAGCAGCTTCCAAGGACAGTTTCAGATTTAGGCTGTTGTTGAATTTCATGTTTTATCTTTTATTATTATTTTAATCAAGCTTG
>NW_023621476.1:0-1911 GCF_014905685.2 Nematolebias whitei
AAAGTATAAAAGTTAGAAAAACAAGTCATAGCATAGTCTCCTGAATGAGCTGAATGTTTTGATACATGAATGTCTAAAATAGGTTCAAGGTTCTTTATTGTCATTCGCGTCACATGTGATACACGAGGTGGAACAAAATTGTGCACACAGGATCCCATAAAATATTAAAAATATAAAAGTATAAAAAGAAACAGTAAGGATCTAAGATATACGCTAAACAATAATAATATAATACGGTGTATTAAACAGCAGCCTGAACACGAGTCTGTTGTGAGCAGATGGGTATGAATACAGCAGCTTAAGGTAAGAAATCAGCAGCATGGATAATCAGCAGCACAAAGTGACATATCACCAATTAAAGTAACATTAGGGATTCATGAGTCTAACAGCGTCAGGGTAGAAGCTGTTCCTCAGTCTAGTGGTTCTACACTTAATGCGCCTCAACCTCCTGCCTGAGGGGAGAGGGGCAAAAAGTGTGTGTGCTGGGTGAGTGGGGTCCTTCATGATGCAGGTGGTCCTCTTCCTGCATCTGAAGGTGTAAATGTGTGTGATGGTGGGGAGGCTGACTCCAACAGACTTCTGTGCAGCCTTCACCACTCTCTGCAAAACTTTTCTTTCTGCAGCTGTGCAGCCTCCATGCCACACGTTGATGCTCTCCACTGCACACCTGTAGGAGGAGAGGACTGAGCTTCCCAGTCCAGCTCGTCTCAGTCGCCTGAGGAAGTAGAGTCTCTGATAGCACATATGCAGAATTAGTTAAAGTGGAACAAAGTAAAAACTATAAAATAACAGGAAACGGTGACTGCTGAACCAGCATTCTCATCATTAGTAAGAAATATCAACATGAACATATCAAACGCTGAAAATGAGAAATGTTATTTTAAACTCGTTTGTGATGAATTTCCTGTTAAATCCCAGAAAGTTTTCCCAGTTCAGATGAGTTTCCTGCATTTTGTCCCTGTGTCCTCTCTGCATTACTTCATCCTCTCCTCCTTCAAGACTCCGCAACATCATCAGCCAGATTTAGAAGCACTCTCAGCATCCCCCTACCTCCCACCACATCATGTCAACACGGTTTCTCCTGTGCCTTTTATGCCTTTCAGTTAAACAAACTCGAGTCCAACCAGTTTACATTAACTGGGCCCAGTTCTGCTCACTTCCCTCCAGTCTGTCAATTGTGCAGTTTCAAAATAAAATGAGTTTTAATTAAAAGTCCATGATTTCATGAAAAAAAAAATGCACATGCTGCTTTTAATAAAGTTTGCTTCCCAGTGGCTGCCAGTGCCACATATTCTGCCAGATGTGTTGGTGCTTCGAGGTTTTCACCATCGAGTTTCAGCTCAATGTCAGTTAGAGCTATTTTTATATAAATGCTGTGGTGGCCATCTTGAAATGAACTACTTGTAGACGTTAATCAAGAGGTAAGTTTCTGAAAGTTTCAGTAAAATCAGTGCAGTGGTTCATGAGATATTTTGCTAACAGACAAACAGGTTTGGCACAAACATTTAAAAAAGGTTTTAGGTAATTTTGCACAATGCTCCAAGCTTGTGTTGTGAATGAATCTCAGCTACTAACATTCAAAATTTCAGCTCGTCTTCTGTCAAATTGAAGGAATTATAGGCATCGTTGTGTTTTGTAAATTCAGTTGGCTGTGGCGGCCATCTTGAATCAGGTTGACTCTGAAAGTTAATCACTTGTAGATGTGCATGTGTTGATTATTCTCTGCTAATTTAATTATAATTGGAGCTGTGGTTCGTGAGATATTTTGCTAACAGACAGGCGGCCACACATACAAAAACACAGATATGGAAAATAGTATTTTTGCCCGTCTTCTCCTGATAATATGAGCGAATCTGGAGTTTTAACTTCGAGCAGTTCATCTTTTCCAAATCGGCACGGATCAGGGTGACG
>NW_023621476.1:2011-5444 GCF_014905685.2 Nematolebias whitei
GCAGGAGGAGGCGCTCTCCCTCCCAGGTGGGACTCGCGGGCGCCCTCTGCCGGGCGGACACGGCGCACACAGCCGCCGCGCAGCCGGAGCTGAGCACTGGACCACTCAATCCACGCGGGCGCAGTTCAGGAATCAGGACTCACTCATTCCTCCTCCAGGAGCGGAGCCAGCCCGACCAGGAGATTCGCGTCGGGGTCCCTCCCCGACAGCACGCCAGGGAAAGGGACGGAGGACAGGGACAAGCCTCTGCCTGCACCGTCCTCCCCCCACAAACACCCATCCACAGATTAAAGTAGAGTTCCAGTAAAGAAAGAAGAGTTTGCAGTTAACCCCGGGGCTGGGGGTTAACACCGAGGCGGCGCTGCCGACATGGAGAAAGTTCTCAATTGCTTGTTTGCAGCCGTGACCCTGCTGCTCTCCGTCCAGGGGGAGGCTTTTAAAGGTAAGAGCAGTCACCTTTATGTTTCTGCTGGCTCCAAACAGACGCGCAATTCTTCTCTGCGCCATCCTCCCGCGGGTTGGAGACGTGCGTAAAATGACTTCGCGCACTCTCCCCAACTATAAATGTCTATATTTTTCATGGGGGGCAAATTAAGCACGTGTCCCATTAAAGCTCTGCATGAAAGTGTGACATCAGATGAGCCTGGAGTGTGAAGCGAGCTCGCACGTTTTCTCAATCAGCTGCTGTGATTGTGCGCTCCAAGTCAGCTGGAGTTTGTTTCCGTCTGCGGTCCGGGTGCGCGCAGCCAGCAGGTGCGCCAAACGCACCCACAGACTTTGTGTTTACGCGGAACACAAGTTTAAAGAAGTGGGCAGTTTGTGTGGAACTCGGTCTTGATCTGTCTAATGTGATTAACCTCGAGGGGATTCACGCGGCAAAAAGAGCCGCTGGTGCGTGTGCTGGTTCTGCTGGGAAGCAGGAAGCCGAACGAGACCTCCTGTCATCCCTAATGTCACAAAACGTTTGTGAAGACGGGAGTTAGGCTCCATTAAAAGTGTATTTTTTTACTCTTTAAAGGCTTAAAGTCTCGCAGGTGTGGATTATAGTTGGTGCGTAAAGCTTCTTTTGTTTCCTTCTCCAAAATACAAAAACAAACCAGCTTCTCTGCGCGGAATCAAAGTTTATACAGCAGGTTTTAGTTCAACGTTTTGTTTTTACTACATTTGGAAATCGACTTTATACCTTCAAATGTTCAAAGAATTAAATGCTTAGATAATTCATTGATAAAGAATTTATTAAGCACTTAAATTGTTATTTTCCTTCAAGTTTCACTTAGATGTGTAATTTTCTTGTTTAAACGTCCCCACAGACACAAAACCGACTCAAATATGTTCAAATGAATGACAAATAATCCGGTTTTAGTCAATTCAAGGAGTTGTGAGTCAACAAAGTTCATGCATTTGCACCACACAAACTGTACAGATTTTTACCCTTTTGTATTGACTAGAATATTTTATTTATCCCATAAAGAGGTCATATTAGCCATCACCACAATGACATTATCCATGTGGAAACGCATTAACCCACATTATCCAATCAATGGTGGCACAAAGAATGTCTCGACTGAGGCTGATCCATACCCAGAGGTTTGCTCCTGACTCTCAGAAATAAATAAATGGAATCGACTTCTTTAATGTTGTGATCTGTTGGACTTGTGAGATTCAACAGTCAGCCGGTGTGTTTTGTTCAGAGCCTGTTGGGGGCAGCATGGCACACACATAATATGATCCTCAGATGATGAAGCACTCAGAGAGGACGACTCGGATCAGGATTCAAATGCACTTTGTGTTTGTGTGGAAAGGGGAACAACAACTTGAACAAAGCATCCTGAATGAGAAAGAATCCCTGCGTTGTCTTACAGAAGGCCTGTTCACGATAAACACAGGCAGTTCCGACCCCGCAGGTCCATTTAGTGACTGAAAACTCTCTTATTCTGAAAGCTCAAAGTATTCCCTGTCCATGTTTTCATGAGGTTTATCAGCCTTGCCCTCTGGCAGCCTCAGGAGCAGATTTATTGGAGTTGGCTGCTCGGCCCGGCTCTATACGGTGCCAAACCCATCGATTAACGTGCTCCTAATTGCACGAGTGTGTGTAAATATGTAAACCAGGAAGGAATCAAGCGGACATGTTTTACTCTCAGGGTAGGTGACGGATTACGTGGATGGAGAGGCAGAGTATGAGCTGTGCCAGGAGGCATTTGTTACGTGGAGGATGCAATAAGAGCTCGTGCGATAATCAGATCACTGAGGTAACCAGAGCACCAGCGCTCAGCATCAGAACCTTTTGACTGGGCAGCCTCCAGTCGATCAGAGACAAGAGTCCTTTAGAAAAGTCTTTTAATTTACTTGGAAGGAGTGAAACCACAGCACTCTATTAGCTTGTAGTTGCTCAGTGCAAATTATGAAACCAAATGTAAGGAAAAAGTTCTCTGAACGTCAGATGCTGCAGTTTGAATACTCCTGCGCACTCAATGTAAACAAAGCACCCATCTGAGACTGATGTCATGATAAAAAGACCAAGAGAGACAAGAAGGCTCGTTTTAAAAGAAACGTCAAGCAGAGCGTCCAAGGGATGAGCAGCAGATTCTAAACCTCAGGTTGCTCCTGATCATTTGAATGAAGCTTATCAGAAAAGCAATGCCACCAGTGTTGTCATAACTATCGGCTGAAGCACTTAGAGAGAAGCATGAGCTAACATTAAACTGTGAACAGGTGCGTATACACAGTGCAGTTCTGTTGCACCCAGTAAAGACGTCTCCAAAGACTTAAAGGTATTCTTATTTTCCCGTACCACCCACCAACATCCACCTGGAAGCTTAGCTCAGCTGACTGACCTACATTAGGCTGGATGTAATCTGTAGGTAGACGAATCCGAAGAATCGGACAGGCTCTGAAAAGATGTTTAGCTGGAAATAAATGAAGGACGGTGCTGCTAAATGTCAAAGTGAAAACAAAGATCGAGTGGGAAAACTTTCAAGAATAAATACTGGGGAACAAGCATGGTGGATAAAGTGCTGTAAGCTCAAGTTCAAGTTGTGTTTATTTGTCATATGCAAGGTTAACACAAGGTTAACACAAGGTTAACACAAGGTTAACACAAGGTTAACACAAGGTAAACACAAGGTTAACACAAGGTTAACACAAGGTTAACACAAGGTAAACACAAGGTTAACAGTACAATGAAAGGCTTAGGATGAGAAGAACCGATTTGACTCGCTAAAAAAAAAAAAAAATCGAAGAACAAACAAACAAGAAATACTAAAGCATGCAATAAGGGTACAAAAATAAAGTACCAAAAAATGAAAAAGTAATAATATTTACAATGTCCTAAAGAGATATAGTAAACAACAACAAGGTAGAACATAACTGTTCAGCAGGATGATTTTGAATGAATATGTATTTCAAGGTAGTAACATAAGCTAAAATGCACATG
>NW_023621477.1:0-5443 GCF_014905685.2 Nematolebias whitei
ACAGACAGACAGACAGACAGACAGACAGACAGACAGACAGACAGACAGACAGACAGACAGACAGACAGACAGACAGACAGACAGACAGACAGACAGATTTTTACCCAGTTCTTCCTTTTCGAGTCATGGGGTCACTGGTGACCATATCCAGCAGTCCCTGTGCACGAGTCGACGGACACGTCTCCGGTCACATAGAGACAAACAACCATTCACTCTCTCACTCACACCTAGGGACAATTTAAAGTCACCAATCAGCCTAACATGGCTGTCAACATGTCTGTGGGAGGAAATCAGAGTACCTGGAGAAAATCCATGCATGCACAGAGAGATCATGTAAAATCCACCTACAAAGGCAGAGATTTGATCTGGCAACCTTCTTGCTGAGAGGCAACAGCGCTACCAATTATAAAGTCAATGTAAAATATAAAACAGTATATTTTTCTCTGTCTTCAGTCCCAGTTTCCCAACTTTGTCTGTAGTGACTTGTTGGAGTCCAGGACGTCTTCCTGCAGTCCTGTTTGAGTGAAACTCGTTTTACCATACTCCCAAAATTCCAGCTGTGTTTCGATCAGCATTTTATTCTAATATAACTTTTTTATTTGACAATACCTGTTATGATAGGTGAAAAATGATTAAACCTTTGTCCTCCACACTCTTTGTCTTTTCCTCTTTTCTTTCTCAACAGAATCTCCAACTCAACTGGAGATCTGGGTCTTTGTATAAACCAGTAGTTGGACTTTGAAAAGCACAATCAGCTGCTCCTGCTTTACAACGGTTGGTTTTGTTAAGGGTTGAAACAAATGTAAGTTCAACAGAAAAGTGGCACAGCATTCAACCCATCTTGAGAGTCCTTCAAAAGAACCTTTTCCATAAAGAAGTTTAGTAGAAAATCTCAAGAAGGTACAAAGAAAATCAGCTCACAACAGGAAACCAGCTGCTAGTGTAAAACTGGTGTTGAATACATGAAGTCGATTGTCAACTCAGTGTTTGTAACAAACATGTATGAGTTTTAAAACGTGTGTAAAAGTGATTTTTCTTTTGTTCAGTGTAAACCTTGTGTTTTGAAGTGGCAGCGAAGAAAGACCCGAGCTAACGTTCAATTACAGAATGAGTAACAGTGAGTAAGAGTAACAGCACACACTTTAGAGTTGTTGTCTACAGTGGTATTTATGGGTTTTTTTATTTGTCAATTCTACTATCAATTGTGTTCACATTTTATAGTAGAGTACTTAAATAGTCACAGGGATCTTGAACTCTTCTCACTAGTTTTTATACATATACCACTAAGTCCTGCTCTTAAAACCATGCTGTTTGTAAATATTAATTTTTTAACGACTGTTTCATTTTGAAAGTGAGGTCGGCTGCCAGGGTGGGTACAAAGCGGGCAGAGGCAAGCTGTGGGCTGAGATGAGCAGCTAAATAATGTTCACGGTCTAAATACGGGTTTACAAGCTGGGTGCACGAAAAGTGGCTGTGATTTAAAAAGTATGGCTGCTCAAAATGCAGCCTGACAGCTTGCTGGTCAGTTGGTCGCAAACACTCAGAATTCAGTAAGACTGCAACATTTTCACACAATTTTCTTGAAATTTTCATTCCCTAGCTAGTCTCTAGCACCTGCATCCCAGTGAGGCACCACCTGAGGTGAATGTAGCATATTTTGCACATGCTCGCTGTCATCATTTCAAGAATCTGTTTGTAGACTCTACATGAATCCACCTTAACCCGAGTTGAACAAAAAAACTTGTGTTTTTAACATGAACAAAATATTACAAGAGTCAAGACCGAGAGCTGGTTGTTGAATCCTTTGCACCAGCATTGCACCTTCTGCATCCACACGGCTTTTCAATTATGCACTCCTGTTACTGATGCGAAGAAATACAAGGACATTTTGTTCAGTTGTGCACATTGAACTGTACCGTGTACCAAATTTTGAATGAAAAAAAAAGTTACTGAATTGAATTTATTGAACTGAAATGAATTCTTTATAAATGAATGGAAAATATTTCTGGTAAAAAAATATATAGATGCATTTCAGATCATTTTTTTCAGGAGTTAATGTTCTTAATTTATGTCACTCAATTTGCATTTTTGTATTTACCTTTATTAAACATGTTTTCATAAACATACAGATCTAACACCTTTAGGTAAAGTAGTATCATAGTACTAAGTTGTAAGTCTGGGGTTTTTTTTTTGTGTCAACGGGGGAAACCACCGTCCTGAACGCACAGACTCTTCATCCAAAGTGGCAGCTCCTAAAAAATTGACATTTTGACTTCAACTCTGAACCATGGGAGAAGTTGATGGATGATGTTGGAGACGCCTCATCTTTATTAATGCTGATGGTTTTAAATAGTTATAGTTTCTCGTCTAATAATGCCTTTTGCTTGTGGATGGAAATCACAAACCTATAGAAAATGCTCATTGTTATAAATGTTAGTTGTAGTGTGATGGAAGCATAAATAGACTCAGTGAACATTAAATAAATCATTTAGTGTGTACATTCTGACACCTTAAAAGTTTCACACTCATATCTCTGTTCTACTTAGATTAGTTTAGATAAGTGACTAAACATACTTTGTTTTAGAACGCTGGTTGAATAAATAGTTTTGAAACAGAATCTGATGTGACAATCATCTTAGCTCTCAGCAAAGTTTAGGCTTGACCTTCATTATTTTGGTCATGTTATTGTTGGTGTTTCAGTCAGAAACACTTTCTAAGTCTTAATTTTATGTGAACACTATGAAATAAATCTTCAGTTTAAGTGTGAGGATTTAATTATCAGACAGAAATTTTTATATATGGCTTTTCTTTCGTTTTATTTATTTTTTTGTCATTGTGTAAACAATTTAAATTCAGTTCATTTTATTTATATAGCACCACCAAGTCACAACAGAAGTCATCTCAGGGCACTGAACAGAAACATTACGTTATAAATACCAGTTAGCAAAGGTATCCATCGAAGGAAGGAAGGAAGCCAGCGGATGCGTTGAGTCTTCATTTTGTCGCAGTCTCCCATTCTGAATTAGCACAAAGGCAACAGTGGAAAGAAAAAACTCCCTCACAACAGGAAGAAACATCCAGCAGGCTCAGGACAAGCAGCATCTGCTTTGACCGGCTGGGGTGAGAGAACAGGAAGGAGGAATAGACACAGAATGGCAGGTCCAGAATGGAGGTGAGCAGGACCTCAGTAAACATTCATTTGGTGAAATGTGGTCAATTTGTCCTCTAGCAGTCTAAGCCTATGGCAGCATAACTAAGGGATAGGTCAGGAAACCAAAGCTGAACCTAACTATAGGATTTATCAAAAATTAAAGTCTTAAGCCCAGTCTTAAAACTGGACAATGTGTCAGCCTCACGGACAGAAACTGGAAGTTGGTTCCACGAGAGGAGCCTGATAACTGAAAGATCTTCCCTTCTGCTTTTGAAAACCATAGGAACCACAAGTAAACCTGCAGTCTGAGAGCAAAGTGCTCTGTTAGGAATATAAGGAACAACATGCTCTGTAACAATAAAATAATAAATTGCGTGACAGGTACCACCGATAGGTTGCTTTATAAACTACAGGTTATATTTAGATTTGACTGGCTTTGCTTTTTATGCTCAAAATATTAAACAAATTGGATAAAAACCAACAAAAACAAACAAACTAGAAATTAGGTTGTTAGACCAAAATGAAGTTCAGTCTAAGCTAACTAGACATTTAGCATGCTGTGTATGTGTGTTTGAATAAACCAAACATGGTTAAAGGAAAGAACGTGAATTTATTTAAATATCTGTGATACCACAATTCATTTAGGCTAAAACTGAGGGTGTTGTTCATAAGATAATAATAGATGAAGAGATAGAAAATATTCTAAAACTGCTTGTCACCTGCTTATTTTCCGTTTCATCTTTCTCTCTCCCACTCACTCTTCCATTTTAAGAGAAGTGGGAAAATAATTCCCCTCAGTGCTTCCTGACTCTTGAGGCGTGTGCCTGTGTGTTTCCCTCATATTTTTTATTTTATTTCTTTTTTTGTCTCCTTTTTAAACTCTAGTCACATCCGCAATCCCGCGGCCCTATAAGGAGCTTTCACGCCTTTTGGTTTGCTTTAGATGTTTAATACCCCCTCTCTTTTGTGTCAGGGAGCCGGAGAGGCGTTAAGAAGCCCTGATAAACCCCACTTAGATCCCTTCCTGGCCCGTCACCCTGGCCTGCCGGGCCGCTTTAGCTGGGAGCTGATCTGTGACGGCCTGCCACTCAAACTGAGCACTTCTGAAAGCTGACACAATGGAGTGAGCAGCACACCAGAGGGCCCGAGGGTGGGTGAGGAGGGAGACTCGGGGAGAGTGAGGCAAAGGGGAGAGAGAAGGCCAAGAGGTGCCCTGGAAGGAGGCTCAAGGAGGGGCTGAGTGTATCTGCCTATCTGTTCTCTCCCCATCCCTTCTTTCACTTGTAGCCTCTGCAGAGCTCACACTTTTGCTGTCTCTAGTCCGTGGACACACACACACACCGACACACCGACTTCTTGCTGTGATCGGGGCTTTCTGTCTGGCAGCTCCAGATCAGAGATTGAATGGAGACAGAGTTGAGGGGAGGGAGAAAAGAGAACCAGATAGGAATCAGCTCTTTGCTGTGCCGACTTGGTGATGGTGGGTCATGTGCTGCGTTCACTGCTGCCTGCCGTCAAGGATCCAACCAGGACTGGGATCAGGTCAGGTCTGACAGAGCAGTAGCGAGCACAGAGCTGAGATTGACAGACGTGGGACAGGGCTAGGGTTGTGGATGGGCGGTGAGGGGGGGGGGGGGGGTCTGGGGAGGCGGATGTGTCCACTGCCAGTGCATTCGCCATCACTTTCCCATGGGGGCCGTGAGCCGGGTAGTGAAGCCCAAAATGTCAAGGTTGATATCTGTGCAGCTCAGCTATCACACCGCTGCAGCTGCCTGCCATCCACCTCATCCACTCATTCATACAGAGACAACAGTTATATAAACACACTTCTACTTCTCTGGTTTCCTTACCACAGTCAAGTCTGGAGATATATTTGTGACGCACACTCAGCCGTACAGATTCTTCATGGGATATCTTAAAATACACTCACACACAGTTTCATTGCTTCCATCTTTCTCTTTTTTCCACTCATCCTTCACAAGCTCAGTGTGTTTCTGTCAGTTCTACCTCAGCTGTATGCTCAGGAGCGATCCACTGCCTTTTATTTTTTTTATTTTTCATCCTCTGTCTTTTTTCCAATATCAGACTGCATGCTTCTTTTTTCTATTTAGTAATTGGCTTTTGTACTGAAAGTTGCATGAGCTTAATTTGGATTGCTCGATTTGTTGTTTTTGATAAGTTAACTTTAGTTGCTCATTATTTTTGATTCACATGACATTACATGGACCTTGTGTTGCATTTGTGATGTGTGTTCGAGTGTGCGTGTTGCCTGTGTGTGACAGTTGGATGATA
>NW_023621478.1:0-5442 GCF_014905685.2 Nematolebias whitei
AGGGAAGTTTAGGTAAGGGAATGAAATGAGCAGACTTGGAAAAATCGTTGACAATGGTGCAGATAAATGTGTTACCATCTGAGATGGGGAGACCAGTGACGAAGTCCAAGACAATGTATGACCAGGGTCGGCTGGGGATGGGAAGTGGTAGAAGCAGGCCAGCTGGGGGCTGATTGCTGTGCTTGTTCTGGGCACATGTGGGGCAGGCTGAAATGAAATCATTGACATCTTTAATCAGGTTAGACCACCAAAAGTATGCTTTAATAAGGTGAAGCATGAGTCTAGTACCAGGGTGGCAAGAAAACCAGGCTCTGTGAATCCTAGTACCACCATGGTAGTAGGAACAAACATTTTCCCAGGGGGGCCATTACCAGGGTCTGGTTTGGTCCGTTGGGCCTCCAGAATGTTCTTCTCAATAGGCCAAGTCATGACACCCACCTTACAGGAGGAAGGAAGGATGTTCTCAGGGGTGTCAGGACCCACAGCCCTAGAAAACTTGTCGTGAAAGGGCATCTGGTTTGACATTGCAGGACCCTCAAATATATGTGATGGAAAAATTGAATCTAGCAAAAAACAAGGACCACCTGGCCTGTCGGGCGTTAAGTCTTTTAGCCCCTGAAGATAGGCTAGGTTCTTTTGACTGTCCATATTATGAAGGGGAGTTCAGCTCCCTCCAGCCAATGTCTCCACTCTTCTAATGCTAGTTTAATGGCCAATTACTCACGGTTGCCGACATTATACTTGGTCTCAGAAGCAGACAAATGGCGTGAGTAAAAGGCACATGGGTGAAATTTTCTATCGTCAGGTGCTCTTTGCGACAATACAGCCCCCACTCCTGAGTTGGAAGTGTCGACCTCCACAATAAACTGCCTCTTGACATCAGGGTGTGATAAAATTGGGGCTGTTGAAAAAAAATGTTTGCGATTGTTAAAAGCAGAGTCAGCTTCAAGTGTCCAGTTAAACCTTTTTAGAGTAGAGGTAAGCTGAGTCAGAGGAGTGGCGACATTGCTATAGTTTTTAATAAACCGTCAATAAAAAATAGCAAACCCCAGGAACCGTTGTAATTGCTTCCTGTTGACAGGAGCAGGCCACTCCACTACAGCCTTGGTTTTTTTAGGGTCAGATCAAACCTGTCCTCTCTCAAAGATGAACCCCAGGAATGTCACAGTGGTAGCGTCAAACTCGCATTTTTCTGCTTTGACAAAAAGCTGGTTCTCTAACAACCTCTGGAGAACAGCTTTCACATGTTGGATATGTTGCTCTTCATCTTTGGAATAAATGAGTATATCTTCCAGATATACGGATACAAAGACATTGAAGAAATCTCTGAGAATGTCATTAACGAGAGCTTGAAAAACTGCTGGAGCGTTAGTTAACCCAAACGGCATAACTATATACTCAAAATGTCCCAAAGGGGTTTTTAAAGCTGTTTTCCATTCATCACCTTTTCGAATTCTCACTAACTGATATGCATTGTGAAGATCGAGTTGAAACTAGTAGCTTCCTGGAGTGGTTCGTAGACGGAGTCAATTAAGGGGAGTGAGTATTTGTTTTTTATGGTAATTTGGTTGAGTCCCCTATAGTCAATAAAAGGTCTTAGAGTTTTATCTTTTTTGGCCACAAAGAAGAACCCGGCCCCTACTGGTGAGGTAGAAGGGCGGATAATGCCTGATTTTAAAGAATCGTCAATATAGTCCTTCATGGATGTATTTTCTGGCCCAGATAAATTATACAGTCTATTTGTTGGTAAAGGAGCTCCAGGGAGTAAATCAATAGTGCAGTCGTATGGCCTGTGTGGTGTCAGGGATAATGCCTTTTGTTTACTAAAGACTGGCACCATCATGTGGTAAATTGAAGGTACTACAGAGAGGTCAATGTTTTCACCCTTTTGTTAAGTAGGTGAACCTGGAGAGATATCTGAGTGGAGGCATCTCAAAAAACATCTCTCCCCCCATCTTTCAACCCTATTTTCGACCCAATTAATTTGAGGGTTGTGTAACTTAAGCCAGGGATGACCCAAGATAAATTGTGGTGTAGGAGAGTCGAAGACGATAAACTCACCTGTCTCTTGGTGATTTCCAGACACTACAAACAATATTTTTTAAATTTTTTTGTTTTAATGAAATGGAGGAGAAGGTTTGCCCAGTGAGGGCAGAGATGGCGACGGCCGGTGTCAGGTTGATTGAGAGTGGGGATCTGCAGTACTTCTACCAGGTTTCTGCTGATTAAATTCTGTTCATCACCGGAATCAACCAGAGCCTGGATGGGAAAGTTGACAACATTAATGCAGATAATTAATGGTAAACTCAGGTTCTTTTCAGGAGGCAAAGAAGTGGTACCCACCAGTATCTCCTGTACTACTGATGGGCTTTGTCTTTTACCCGTGTAGCAATATGAAGGATGTGAGATGGAAGAAGAAGGGTGACACTTTCTCCACTCCCCTTCACTACATTTATTTTATTTATTTAGCTTTCGTTAAAGTAGGGCACCAGCTGGACAGTTTACTGACCAACAACAACTTAATTAATACAGTCACCCTTTAATAATCAGAACTCAGTCACTGAAGTAGAATCCAATAATTACAAAGAGTTTTATACCAGAACAAATGAATATTCATGTGAATGAAGAGACCAAAGTTGTCTTTGAAGTTTTATTACAAAAATAATCAAACTAAAAATCAACAACGATAATAAACAAACAATAATAATGAATTAATCAAGGCTTAATTCTCTTATCTAAGGCTAAATTGACTCTTTGAACAGGAATTATTTCAGTTTTATACGTGCATGAATTTAGACAAAGTTTGACTATTTTAATAAATAGTTTACTTTAGATTTTGGTTGAAAGAAGTTATTTAATTAGATCAGATAAAGTCATTTAGTGTCACTGCAAGCCAAGAAATGATTTACCAAGTTGCATCAGCTTAAACTAGCATAACTAGACCAAGAGTTGCATTATGTCACCAGGTTCTGCTCTTTACCGGGTCAGTGTAGATGGCACCACTTGTCTTTCTGGGTTCTTTGGTGGATCTGACCAGAGATACCATGAGGAGGACGCGCCGGGAACTTTCCAAGGTCACTGACCATCATTGTGACAGCTTTAGGGGTCTGCGAGGGCAACAGTTGATGAGAATGTGCACCGTCCATTGCAACTTTCAGCCGAGAACGTGTCTTGCAGTGAGAAAAGGCTTCATCTTCTGCAGTTATCTAAACTTCTAACAATTGTAATTTGAGCGACATGTTTATTTGCTCAGGAGTTGAACGAGTGGACCTAAGGACGACCTCAAGGATTGGGTCCACAGACGAACCATCTTCCGGTTCGGGGCTGGAGACGAACTGCTCAGTTCGGGGGTCCAAGGCGAACCGCTTTTTACACAAAGAGACTTTGTGCAAATCAACAGCTCTGAGAATATTGTTTTGATTAACTAGGGAACATTGTGGCTCCTCTCTGAAGAAAACAGCTTCCAGCTCAAAGACTACTTTGAAGGAAGGAATAATCACTTTTTGAAAAATAGAACAGAGAAACATGTTATTCACATTGTAATATTTCTCATGATTTCATTATAATGATTAAAAACAACAATCAAAATTATTCATGTTCACAATTGTTAATCAAATAAAACAAACTTCATTAATGATTTGTTTTTCTTTCTTAGAAACAGGAAAAATAAGATAGACATTAGTCAGACTGTAGCTGACTCTGTATCCAAGGATAGGAAATGTGTGGAAAAACATCAGACATTATTGTAGTCAAATGTAACTTTACAGAACACGACTCATGGTGAGTCTGAAAGATGAATAAGCATCAGGGGTCATAGTTAAAGCAGAGCAGCTTCATGCTACATATTCCCCCACTAGGGACTTGATGCCAGTCCAGATGGCTATCAAGTCACTACAAACCAAATCCATGAGCCATCAGAAGAAACTTCGATGGGGTCAGCCTTGACACCATGATAATCATTGTGGACTAAGTCTTGAAGAACAAAGTTAAGAGGTATCCGATGACACCCTCCTAGGTCAATAAATAAAAGGAATTATATTCCAAAGAGAACACTTAGTTATTGGAGGAGTTCCAACCAGTCAAATTCTTGTGCCATCCTTAGTTGCACTGAGGGAAAAACAACGATCCAGAAGGCAGAGCAATAGATCCAAAGTGGAAGCACTTGATCCAAAGTGAAACCAAACAAAGGGCCGGTCAACAAAGCAAACAGGTAGTTGAAACCTTAGCGATCCAAGCAGGTGTCAGAATGAAGGGATCCTGTGGTAGGTGCCACCAGTTGGCACCATGGAATGAAGATGGTGGAATAGTCTCAGTGAATACTCATATCTCGAGAAAGAACCAGGATGAAGGAAGTCCTGACGTCATCATACAACAGACTGAATCAGTAGGAGGCATGGAAGGTAATTTGTGGTGGTACACCAAAATGACAATGCAACCTTAGACTGGTTATTACTGATGCATCTAATTTTTTATAGTCAAAGTAGGAAAATGAAGAGGACAGAGCCTGGCTTAAAATGTTTAAATGGTTCTTAAACATTTACTTAATTTAACAAACTTGAATAAAAATGTACTTCATCAAAAATGTAACAAAGTTTGAAACTAAATGATTTTATGTTTATGATTTTATGACAAAGTGCAGCCCAAATGCCCCTATGATGAGAAAAAAATGGACTTGATGTTCCCTCACCTGGATGTGGGTCACCGGGGCCCCACTCTGGAGCCAGGCATGGAGGTGGGGCACGTGGTTGAGCGCCTGGTGGCCGGGATTTTACCCATGGAGCTCGGCCGGGCACAGCCCGAAAAGGAAACATGGGTCCCCAATCCCATGGGCTCATCACCTGTGGGATGGGCCAAAGGAGTCGGGTTCAATGTGGGTGGCTGAGGGCGGGGACCCTGGTGGTCTGATCCTCGGCTACAGAAGCTGGCTATTGGGATGTGGAATGTCACCTCACTGGTGGGGAAGGAGCCTGAGCTAGTGTGTGAGGTTGAGAGGTTACGGCTAGAAATAGTTAGATTCACTTCTACGCATGGCTATGGCTCTGGAACCAGTTTCCTTGAGAGGGGTTGGACACTCTTCCACTCTGGGGTTGCTCCTGGTGAGAGGCGCCGAGCAGGAGTGGGCATACTTATTGCCCCCCATCTTGGTGCCTGTGTGTTGGGGTTCACCCCAGTGAATGAGAGGGTGGCCTCCCTCCGCCTATGTGTGGGGGGACGGGTTCTGACTGTCGTTTGTGCTTATGCACCAAACAGCAGTTCAGATTATCCACCCTTTTTGGAGTCCTTGGAAGGAGTACTGGAAAGTGCACCCCCTTGTTCTGCTGGGGGACTTCAATGTTCACATGGGCAATGCCAGTGAGACCTGGAGGGGTGTAGTTGGGAGGAATGGCCCCCCTGATCTGAACCTGAGTGGTGTCCTGTTGTTGGACTCCTGTGCTCGTCATG
>NW_023621479.1:0-5441 GCF_014905685.2 Nematolebias whitei
TAGCTGCTGTTAATGTAGCTGCTGTTAATTTAGCTGCTGTTAATGTAGCTGCTGTTAATTTAGCTGCTGTTAATGTAGCTGCTGTTAATTTAGCTGCAGCTAACACGTCGCGCAGTGACTTTCTGCAGCTCTAACACAACTTCGCACTTATTTTTTACTTTATTTATGTTGATTTTAAATGTAACTTCACGTCTTAGCGAGCAAAATCGTTTAAATGTTTAACGTACCATTTTGAAACGGCTCCCCGCAGTTTTGTCCCTGCTGCTTTTATCTGAAAAGTTACAAAATGTTAAAAAAATACTATAAAAACCATTCCGCTGCTTGGCGCGAGCGCGAAGCAGATTCAGTCTTCTTCTTCTTCTTCTTCTTTTATGTTTAATGGCGGTTGGCAAACAACTTATAGGTGCATTACCGCCACCTTCCAGACTGGAGTATAGATTAGATGTCCTATCATTATATTCTCCCCATAATGCCTGACATCTTGAGAAACCTAAATATGCTGTTAAAAATTATATTTTCAGAAGATCTTTGCAGCAAATTTTTAACATCTAAATTGATTTTATTACTATTCATCTCTCTAATTAACAACTCTCTTTCCCGGCTGTATTTACTACATTCTAGAAGAATATGCTGCACCGTTTCTGACTCTCCACAAAAATTACACAAACCTGTACTATGTTTATTAATTATTTTCAGCGTACTATTCAGCCCCGTATGCCCAAATCTTAGTCTAGATATAATATCCTCTTCTCTTCTATTTCTATTTCCTTCCCTACATTCCCCTACTTTCCTTTGGATGCTATAATAAAATCTTGCCTTTTCTTCTCCATCCCATAATTCCTGCCATTTCTTTTTAAAATATATTTTACTTATACTTTTGATTTCATTTCTGCTTATTTTCATATTTACTTCAACCTTATCCCTTTTCGTTGCACTTTTAGCAAATTGATCCGCCAATTCATTTCCTATTATTCCAATATGAGCAGGAATCCAAATCAGCTTTACCCTGGATCCAAACTCTTTGATTCTAAAAATTAATTGACCAATATTCAATATGATATCTTGTCTTGTATCTGAATTCTGTTCTAAAATACTTATTAATGCACTACTTGAATCTGAACAAATCAATATTTCCTTCTTTCTCGTTTCTTCACACCATTCTAGAGCCATTAAAATAGCCATTAGCTCACCTGTATAGACTGTCATTCTGTCTGTTACTCTTTTATTTTTCATAATATTTAAGTCCGGAACTATAAATGCTATTCCAATTTTACCATTTACCATTTTAGAAGCATCCGTATATATTTGTAGAAATTCAGCATATTCATTATTTACATACCTTTCGACCTCTTTTTTTTCTATTTGTCTGCCTTTTTCCAATAATCTTAAATCGACTTCAGGATTTTCAGTTAACCAAGGTGGATTTTCAGGAATATTCACCACAGGACTAATTAAATAATGACTTATTCCTAGCTCACTTATCTCATTATTTATAATCCATCCAAAACTATTAATTTTTGTATTTTTTACTTTTTCTTGACAAGGTTGTAATGTAATATTTGGAGGATAGTTTTCCTTATGGCCTTTAATATTTGCCCAATAATTAATGGCTAGTTGTTTCCTTCTGATTTCTAATGGCATCTCACCCATTTCAACTTGTAAGGCTGATACTGGGGTTGTTTTCATTGCTCCACAGCAAATTCTTAAGGCCTGATATTGGATTCTATCAATTTCTTTTAATAAACTGTTAGACGCTGAACTATATACAACACATCCATAATCAATTACTGACCTGATTAGTCCTATGTATATCGTTTTTAATACTTTCCCACTAGCTCCCCAATCTTTACCTCTTAAACATCTCATTATATTTAAAATTTTTTTACTTTTCTCAACTATTTTCCTTACATGTATTTTCCATGTAAGTTTTTTGTCAAACCAGACTCCTAAATATTTAATCTGATCTATCTTTTCTACATCTTCCTCATATAATTTAAGATTTATATTAGCATTTATTTTCCTATTAGTAAAAGTAATAAACTTGGATTTAGATATTGACACTCTAAAACCCCATTTTAAGGCCCAATCTTCAACATTATGTATTGCCTCTTGCATTTTCTTATTTATAAATTCTAAATTTTTTCCCCTTTTCCAAATAAGACCATCATCTGCAAATAATGACACTCCGAAAGCTTTGTCTATTTTACTAAACATATCATCAATCATTATAACAAATAACATAGGACTTATTATACTTCCTTGAGGAGTACCATTTTCAATTTGATGCTTTGAACTCACTTCACTACCTATTCTAACTTTTATATTTCTTCCAGTTAAAAAGTTTTTAATCCATCTATATATTTTACCTCTTAATCCCATTTGTTTTATTTTAATCAATAAACCTTCTTTCCACAACATATCATATGCTTTTTCTATATCCAAAAAGATTGCTATTAATACCTCTTTATTCACCTGGGCCCTCCTGATTTCATGTTCCAAATATATTATAGGATCTATTGTGCTTCTTCCTTTCCTAAATCCAAATTGATATGGTTTAATCTTCTCCTTAGATTCCAGAAAATATATTAATCTGTTATTCACCATCTTTTCCATCACCTTACCAATACATGATGTTAATGCTATCGGCCTATAACTCTCAGCTAAATGTGGATCTTTTCCGGGTTTACAAATGGGAATAATTATAGCTTCTTTCCATTTATCTGGTAGAATTCCTTCCTCCCATATCTTATTATACATTTCTAATAATATCTTCTTACTTTTTTCACTAAGATTATTCAACATAATATAGTTAACTTGATCCTCCCCAGGTGTTGATTTACTAGAGTTTTTTAATGCTCTATTTAATTCCTTTAACGAAAATTTCATATTCAAAAAATTCTCATCATCTTCATCATTACATAGCAACTCACTGTGATTATTTAATGTCGTTTCCCGTCCCTTTTTTTCAATATTACTAAGATTCTCCATACTATGTATCTTAGTAAATGCTCTTGCTAATATTTCAGCTTTATTCTTATTATCTATTATGGTGTCACCATTATCTTTTATTACTGGGAAAAAGTATTCTTTTGATTTACCTGACATTTTTTTAATGGTATTCCAAACCCTGTCTAATGCCGTATTTTTCCCCAATGATTCACAGTATTTACTCCAGTAATCCCTCTTAGCATTTCTTATAATTCTCCTGACTTCTGCTTGTTTTCTTTTATAATTTATTAGATTTTGGAAGCAAATATATTTTTTGAGATTTTTATAGGCCTTGTTTCTTGATTTAATTGCTATTGAACATTCTAAAGTCCACCAAGGAACTATCTTCTTTTTTTTAACCCCTTTACTTCTAGGAATGACTGTGTTTGCTGCATGCACAATACAATTACTAATTGCTAAACTTAATTCATTTATTGGTTTATTTATATCTATATTCACCATACTACCTTCACTTATTCTTTTATAGCTTTCCCAATTTGTATCCCTAAACCTCCATTTCCCTTGACTAACTACCTGTTCTTCTTCTATATCCATTCCTACTTCAATAAAAAGTGGATAATGATCGCTACCTAAAGTGCTATTTTTATACACTTTCCAGTCGCAATTATCTGCCAAAGATTGAGATACCAGTGTCAAATCAAGAGCTGATTCTTTACCTCTTACCAAATCTACCCTAGTGCCTACGCCATTATTTAACACTACCATTTCTTTTTCTTCAATTATTTCTTCTAAGACCCCACCATTATAGTCATCTTGTTCTCCCCACAAAGTGCTATGTGCATTGAAGTCCCCACACCAAATTATTTTCCCTCTCCAGTGTCTAAGGATCATTTCGAGTTTTGCTTTTTCTATTTTCTTACAAGGATTATAATAATTAATTATTTTAATAGTTTCATTATTTGTCCAAACTTTAACTGCATTAAGTTCTAGATCTGTATTTAATTGTATTTGAGCAAATTTTAAGTTTTCCTTTATAAATATGGCGCATCCTCCTCCACTCCCGTTTATTCTATCTTTACGTAAAACTGCATACCCTTGAATACTAAATTGCATTGTTGATTTAAGCCATGTTTCTTGAATACATACTATGTCTGGTTTTTTATTTAATTCATTAATGAACCCTTTAAATTCTTGACCATTAGCTATTAAACTTCGAGCATTCCATTGTAATATTAGAGTCATATAGCGATTTGAGGAGCTTCATTTTCAGATGCTCCTTCTCCACATCTAAGTTCATCCTGAATTTTCTCCCATGACAGATCTTTGACATTAAAGAATTTTGCTGCTGCCTTTACTATGATTTTTATTTTTTCAGTCTTAGTCCTTGCTTGCTCTGAACAGTTTATGATATATGCCAGAAATGGAATCAGCTTTTCTAATGTGATATTATTTTGAGTATCTTCTATCTCTTTTTTCTTTTCTGACTTTGTTTTGTTAACATTTTCCGTACTTTTCACCTCTTTCACTGCTTCAGCATAAGTAATTTTTCTTTCAGTTTTAATTTTCTGGACTTCAGCTGCTTCTTTCCTGACCACACACCCCGCATAAGCTGCAGTGTGATTGCCTCCACAGTTACAACATTTAACTGGATTCTCTCCACATTCCCCATAAGGGTGTTCACCTCCACATTTACCACATCTTTGTTTTCCTCTACACACATTTGCAAAATGACCAAACCTTTGGCATTTGTAGCATCTGATAGGTGGCGGAACATAAACTCTTACGTTGAAACTCATGTACCCAATCATAACTTTATCAGGTTTAACTTTATCTTTGAATTCCAGTAACACAGATGTACTGTCCAATCTTTCCCCATTTCTAAAAGCCTGCAATCGTTTAATGCCTGAAACTTCTCCTCCTTTTATTACTTTCTTTAATTCCTCCAAGTTTTCTCCAACCGGAATCCCCGATATCACTCCTCTTGTTCCTCTTTCTACCCCTACTACTTTCCTCTCCACCACTTCTTTTTTACATACCATTTGGAGTTTTAATGTCTTGTTCTTTTGTTCAACATTCTTACAGACAATAAGAAGGCTCCCATCCCTTAGGACTTTAGCCATTTCCACATCTCCGATAACTTTCTTTAGTCCACTAGATAGGCTGATCGGACTCACCCCAATCATATCTTGCCCCGTTTTAAATTTCAGGATTATTTTAGATTCTTCCGTCATTTTTTTCTTCCTCATCTCAACACTTTCTTCCTCATCTTCCAAAGATCTTTTGCCTACATTTAGTCCTTTTTTACTCTTATCTCTCCCTCCTCCCCCTTTTCTGTTTTCTACTAAAGCCCAACCTGTGTCCATAGTTTCATCTTCTGAACATCCCCCGCTACAACTAGTCATCTTAATCTACTCACAGTCCAGATTATGCCAAAACCGCCTTAGAAATCGACTTTTTTTTTTTTTTTTTTTTTTTTTTTTTTTTTTTTTTTT
>NW_023621480.1:0-5441 GCF_014905685.2 Nematolebias whitei
TTATTTTGAAAGAACCTCGCAAGCGTGACTACCTGGTGGTGTTAGCGTGTGCCAGTGTTGCCAGGTGTACGTTAATTATCGTATTTTTACGACAATTTTGCCCTCTGTACCATGTTCGATCAATAATCCCAAAAAAGGCCAAATATACGATCATTTGATCATTCCGTGAATGTGTGGTTGTAATCGGTTCATCAGCTGTCGGAGTTTTTTTTTTTTTGTGAACCCTGATCTGTGTCCGCAACCAGATGCACGATTGGCTGGAAGTTCTTTTCTAAATGTGACCTACGAGTGACGTGTTTGCGTTTGCCTCAGAACAGCTGCCATGATTGGATGAATAGTCCGCTGCGCCCCATGAGTGAGAAAAAGAAAAAAGAAAAGAAGAAGAAGCAGAGCCGGTCGGCTAGGCTGGGTTTGGGTGGTGAAGGAAGGAGGAAGCTGTTGGGCGCGGAATTCAAAACAATTTTTGACGGATTATCGGTATTTGACATTTTTTGGACTTTGGAACAGGCGGAAATTGGCATAAACTGGTATGTGAATGGTTCGGATGGAAAAACAGGTAGGAGACGAGGCAGACATGGATTTTGAGGGGTGGACACCGGTAGGTAGAGGGAGAGGACGAGGAAGAAATAAAATGGAGGAAGGGACAAATGACAGCCAGAGTAATAAAAGGGAGTTGGAAGGGAGCAGCTCTGATGAAGAAAGGGTAGTAAGAAGAAAAGTAGTGAGGGATGAATTTAAAATAATATTAAAACTAAAAAATGAGGAAGGGCAGGGTAACATAAGCCCCATTTTGATATCAAAAGAAATAAAAAGGAAGATTGGGGATGTAGAAATGGTGAAGGTGTTAAGAGATGGAAATTTATTAATATCATGTAAAACTGAAGAACAAAAAAATAAGGCTTTGCACGTCGAGAACATCTGTAAAAGAATGGTCATGGAAAAAAAGATAATAGGAGAAAACAAAACAGTTCGCGGAGTTATTTACGGGATCCCAGTGGATGAAGATTTAGATAAAATAAAAAGGAACATTGTTGGTGCACAAGTAAACAACTTGAAGAGACTATCAAGAACTGTTAATGGGGAAAGAGTAGGAAGTTTATCAATTATGATTGAGTTTGATGAGACAACATTACCAGCAAACATAAAAATAGGTTATTTAAATTTTCAAGTTAGGCCTTACATCCCACCACCACTCCGCTGCTACAAGTGCCAGAGATATGGACACATTGCAGCAGCGTGCAAAGGTAAACAGAGGTGTCCAAAGTGTGGAGAAGACCATAGGATAGAAGAATGTAAAGAAGAAAAGGAGAAGTGTTGCAACTGTGGAGGACAACATAGAGTTACATACGGGGGGTGTGAAGTGAGGAAAACGGCAAAAGAAATCCAACAGGTGAAAATAAGTAAAAACACCACATATGCAGAGGCAGTCAAAAGTGTCAAAGAACAAAAGACAAGAGCGACAGGACAAACAGAGAACCAGAACCCACAACAAAGTACCAGTAAACAGCAAACAGAGGAAAACATCACAATGCCAGTTGAAAACCTAATATTATTCATAGCATATGTCATAAACTGCACTGACCAGGCCAAACATAAAACAGAGAAAATTAAAATAATTGTGAGAGGAGCTGAAAAATTTTTGGGGTTCAAAGAGGGATCTTGGGAAAACATTAACAAAAGGTTGGAAGCTGATGGAAGACCAGGAACACCAGGTGACAATATATGAATATATTACAATGGAATGCTAGAAGTTTAATTGCTAATGGACAGGAACTTAAAGGTTATATTAACGAACTTCAAGAGAAACCAGACGTTATTTGTGTACAGGAGACGTGGTTAAAACCAACAATAGATTTTATTATTAAAGGATATGATAATATAAGAAGGGATCGACAAGAAGGAAGTGGAGGAGGGTGTATAATATTTATAAAACAAGGCAGGCAATATCAAATAATAGGGAAAGGTAAAGAATTGGAATATATAGTAATAGAAATTTGGGGAAAAGAAGGAAATTGTAAAATATTAAATTTTTATAATCCATGTAAAACATTGTCACTGGAGTTGATGGAAGAGGTGATGGAACATCTGGAAGGGAGAGCAATATGGTGTGGGGACTTTAATGCTAATAGCACAGTATGGGGTAAATGTAACGATAAAAATGGACAGATTATCGAAGAAATAATGGAAAACAAAAATTTAGTATGCATTAATGATGGAAGAGGAACGAGACTGAATGTAAGAACAGGAGCAGAGTCAGTCATAGATTTAACATTTGTATCAAACTCACTGGCTGGTGTCTGTGAGTGGGACATTGATAAAAACACAACTATAGGCAGCGATCATTATCCCATTACAATAAGAGCAGGACTAACAATAAATAACAATAATATAAAAATAAACAAAAAATGGAATTTTAATAAAGCAGACTGGGTTAAATTTAGCTATTTGAGTCAAATTAGTCTAGAAAAAGTCAACATGACAATGGATATAAATAATACAAATACATATATAAATAAGGTAATACTAGAAGCTGCAGAAAATTCAATAAAGAAAGGAGGAAGACAGAAGGACAAGAGAATTGTACCCTGGTGGACAAGTGAATGTAGTGAAATAATAAAGTTAAGAAATAAAGCATTTAAAGTACTTAAAAGGAATCCAATTTATCAGAATCTAATTGATTATAAAAGAAAACAAGCTATGGTGATATAAAAATATGTTTTATAAGGTGTGAAGTTGCCCTTATGCCAATTCAAACATATATATTTTGTGTGTGTTACTTATTCAGAATTAAATGTCTAAAATTGCCATAAAAGCAAGGGTGGAATGATATAGAAATTATTATTTTAATGCTTTTATGCCAATCTAGACCTATATTATACTTATTTAAACACACTTATACTCACTTTTGATGCAGCTTATCTGCTTATTCAGTCATTCCTGTGCTGCAGATGTGTTTTGGAGTAATTAAAGTCCTCCGGGGGATGCTCTAACCAGAAGATTAGGGCCCAATCTTCAGGTTACAGTGACCCAGGTTTTGAAGGACATGTTTATATGAAAACCATTGCTCTGTTGCACAGACTGCTTTGATGGAGGAAAAACAGATTTAATTAAATCTGTTCTCCTGGCAACCATCAAAACTTGCTTTGATCTGCTCTCACGCGATCCGGTCAGGGAAGAAGGTATAAAGGAAGTGTGACAGGCAACTTAATCTTTGGGAGTCCTGGTGTGGATCAGCACGCGCTGAAGTCCATGCACCAATTTTGATGTGATTCTTCTTTACCTGGGTCGAAAACGACTTCCCGGCCAGTGTCACGGTGAGAAGTTATTTCATATCAATCTGTGTGTTAAGAGTGTACATGTTTTTTTGCTTGGCTGTTCTCTGTGGCAGGATAATAAAGGACACTAATTTATCCTAGCAGTAACAGCTTCTGTCATTTTTTCCATCGTCTGAATATCTGTGCCGACCGTTTCACGAGCCCTTTTGATAAAGAATTTCACAATACATATGGTAAGGAGAATAATTAAGAACACAAAGAGAGAATATTGGAGAAAATTCTGTAACACAGTGGGAAAAGAAACAAAAATTGAAAAAATTTGGAAAATAATTAAAAGAATGAATGGTATTAAAAAAGAATATGAATATCCAGTATTAAAAATAAGTAACAAAACTATTACAAAAGATGACGAGAAAGCTGAAATATTAGCAGAAACATTTAGTAAAATTCATAGTTCTAGTAACATGAGTGAAGAAGGAAGGAAAGGTCAGGAAGCCACAAAACTAAAATACAAAGATTTACAACAAAATACTGAAGAAACAAATAATTTATTGAATGAACCGTTTACTAAAACAGAACTGAACTATGCACTAAGGAAAACAAAGAATACAGCACCTGGTAAAGATAACATTTGGTATACAATGATAGAACATCTCAGTGAAACATCAAAAGATACAATATTAGAATTTTACAATAAAATCTGGGAGGAAGGGGAGCTGCCAGAGAGCTGGAAGGAGGCGATCATAGTTCCAATAGCCAAACCAAGAAAAGACAATACAAACCCAGAAAATTATAGACCCATTGCTTTAACGTCAAATATGTGTAAAATAATGGAAAAAATGATTAATAATAGATTAACTTATTATTTAAATATCAAAGGGTATATATCTAAATATCAGAGTGGGTTTAGAAAGGGGAGGAATACTAATGACCCAACAATTTGCTTAGAACATGAAGTCAGAAAAGCACAAATCAACAAAGAAAGTGTAGTCGCTGTATTTTTTGATCTAGAGAAGGCATATGATATGATGTGGGTAGAAGGATTATTAATTAAATTATGTCAAATGGGGATCAATGGAAATATGTTTAACTGGGTTCAAAACTTTTTATCAGACAGAACAATAGAAGTGAGAATTGGGCAAGAACTATCAAGAAAATTTACAGTAGAAAATGGGATGCCACAAGGAAGCATTTTAAGTCCGTTATTGTTTTCCATAATGATAAATGATATATTTACAGACATTGAGAAAGAAATGGGATGTTCATTATTTGCGGACGATGGAGCCATATGGAAAAGAGGTAGAAATACAGAATTTGTTATTAAAAAAATACAAGATATGATAATTAGAATAGAAAAATGGGCATTTCAATGGGGATTTAAGTTCTCAATAGAAAAAACAAAAGTTATGATGTTTACACAGAAAAGAATAAGAGAGGAAATAAAATTAAAATTATATAATCAAGAATTAGAACAAGTAAAAAGTGTAAAGTTTTTAGGAGTATGGTTTGATGAAAAAATAATATGGAAGATACATATACAGAAAATTATCGATAAATGTAAAAAAATATTAAACATTATGAGATGTTTGGCTGGCAGTGACTGGGGAGCGGATAGAGGAGCTTTAAAACAAATATACACCGGATTAATCAGATCAAACATTGATTATGGAAGCATCATCTATGGATCAGCAGCAAAAACTCATCTGGAAAAATTAGATACAATACAACATCAGGCATTAAGAATCTGCACAGGAGCATTCAAAACTACACCAACAACAGCGCTAGAAGTAGAAATGGGAGAGATGCCTTTAGATCTAAGAAGAACACAACTAGCAATAAATTACTGGATAAACTTACAAAGCAATAACCCGGATCATCCAACACTCGATACACTAATCCCATGCTGGGAGAAAGAGAAAAAACAAACAAGAAGTTTTGGATGGATCATAAGAAAGAAAACAGAAGAAGTTCAAATACATCATTTAGAAATAAGTCCACATTTACCGCTATCAGTTTTACCACCCTGGATATTACCAACAGCAACAGTCGACATGACACTAATGGAAAGGAAAAAGGACAGGACATACATCATAGATTCACACACAGTACAGACTTATATAAACAATTATTACCAGTACATTCAAATATATACAGATGCATCAAAAA
>NW_023621481.1:0-5438 GCF_014905685.2 Nematolebias whitei
GTTTAATCTTTACAGAAGATACAGAAGAGTTGACTCCACGAAGTCTGCTTTTCTGCAATAATCTCTCTGTCAGTTGTTAAACAAACTCATTCTCTGACCTCGACTTTTGATAACACCTTACGTCAAAAACCACACCTCTTTCTGGTCCATCGACCAATCAAAAGCTCTCAAATGAACCGGAAGTCGACCCATTTAAAATGTGGCAACTTCCCAGTTCATGTTAGAGTCTGGAGTCTGATAGTTCCAGAGGCTGAGGAGATGAAGAACTAGAGAGTTGCTGACAATTAAGAGTCTGAGAAGTTCTGAAGAATGAAAGGAGTTCATGGTTCTTGGGTGCAAACGCATTCAGGATGATCCAGAGACGTTTTGGGATTATAATTTCTGTTTGAAAACCACGTACGACTCTCTGAGGGTTTGGTAGTTCTCACGGAGACGCTGAAAAGAGTCAGAAAGGAACCTACGCCGACGCTGAGTTCATCATCAAGGTAGATGGTTCTATTTTCGACCAAGTGTACCGTGGGCAAGCTGATATCTGATGGAGCGTGCAATTTCTGGTCAAACAGATTAATTCCCTCACATATTTCTCTGTAAGATAAATCTCCATTTCATCTTAAAACTCTCCTCTTTCTCATAAAATCAGTACAGATATCTTAGGAATATCTGAAGCAAAGTCCTCGTTCACCGCCGAGTGATCGATGTCCCTTTTCTGTGAAACTTGTCTGTTACTATTTTCATATTTTGCCAAATTAATGTAAATGTTTGATGTTAAACTTTGATTCTGAAAATAAATGACCGCATTCATTTTGATGGGTCAAAGATAAATAACGTCTCTCGTTACATTTCTGTTAAATTCAATGCACGACATTACACAGTCAGAAAGATGAGGAACTCGTGAAAAAGTATGCATATATAAGAGCATATATTGTCATACTACAACTAGTGGCACGTACCTACGTGACCACTACAACTGGTGGCCCGTTACGGCTCATGAATGACTGTAAATTCGTGTAAACATTGATTTTTTCATGTTGGCATGTTGAAAAAATAACAGTTTATCCGCTGTGTTACGCTGCATGTTTTAAGCGTGTCGGTCTGTGGAGCTCAGTGAAGCTCACAGGAAGCTGAAATTGTGTCATTGAGTCTTTATAAAGCTGACATTGTACGCCTGTTATGTTAACTAAAAGCTGATGAGCTGTGGAAAACGTTGATTCTGTTTAAAAGTACGGAGATTCTGCTGAAAGACTAGGACTGTGGTCCGGTTCTGTTGAGTTTGAACGAGTATTTTGAATAGATGGATAAACGTTTTAAAAGCTGAGCGCCGTCTCAGAACACAGTTAGGAGTTGATTCGTTACAATTTTTAACAGAAAAAGTGCATTTTGACAGTTTAAAAGACGAAAAGCTGACGAACTATTTTCAGGCTAAATCTAACATGCTGGCTAAAACGCTTTCCTGATTGGTTGAATATTGCTGTGTGGAGCGCTCTGATTTGCTGAGAAGGTTGACTGGCGTGGCTACGTCATCCCCTCTCAACCCTGCGCTGCTTTGCCATTGGTGATTTCAGTCACGTGACCCGGAAATGAAATTCGTTTTCATAGGGAAATAAAATCTGCTTTTTAAAGCTGAAAAGCGCCTTTAAAGTGATTTTGATACGCTGGTTAAATGCTTCGAAGCACATTCGCTGAAATTTTGCCACGTTAGAGTTTAAAATTCGTCATTAAATTATGTTTTTAAACAACGCTAGCGATGCTAATTTTAAGCTAACAGCATAACCACCGGGGCCTACACTACGCTTAAAATCACTAAATAAAGCTGCAATATTGTTCCACAAAAACTCATGTTCATGCTAAGAAGTCGTGCTTGTTGAAATTTTGCCACGTTTGTGTAAAAAATCCGTTCAGAAATGTTGATTTTAACCGAGTTTAGCCGAAGCTAACTTCAAGCTAAGCGGCTAACAACAGGATGTCAACCGAACGCCACAGGAAGTCATAGCGACCCCTACTGGACAACACAAACAGTGTCGGAGTTAAAATTGTTGAGGTAATACTGACATCTTCTGGCGAAACTTGAGAAGACAGGTTTCACTCGCTTATTAGGTCTAAATAGTGAAATTAAACGTTTTAATTTTTCTAAAAGGCATTTTTGAGTTAATAAACGTTCCTTAAAGCTGAAAATTACTGTTATCTTGCATTTTAAAAGTTATAAGGTATTTATGCAAAGAGCATTTACCAAAAAAGTTTTATTTCACTGGTAATCCCTTAAAACTAAGGTACAAAATAAACATTAACTTTTTAAAAATAGAAACAGTTACAGATTTTCACAAAGTTGGAAAAAGTTTACTCATTTGCTAAAAGGATAGTGCACGTTTAATTGATAAATCACTAAATAAAAGTAAATATATCAGACAAAGAGACTTTGCTGATTTTATTTATTTTGAAAAACCTAAAACATTAAAATTCTCCTGTTTAATCTTTAAATAGAAGAAAAATGGCAAGCGACGAAGAAGAAGACAACTTTTCAAAACCAACAAATGATGATATCATTTTGGGGGCCTTACATATTTTAACAACTCCACTCATTGGCAATGAAATACAGCAATTAGAACAACTTAATGAAGCTCAAAGACAAGAAGAGCTGAAAAGTTTGGTCGCAGGAACATTAAATACAGAGAGTAAAAAGCTTAGCCATGAACGGTTAGCAAAAATCTCTCTGCTTCTAAAAGCTGAATTGGATGAACGGTCGGAACGCCTTGTCTGGATGTCTAAAAGACATGAGAGGGAGCTCTCAGAAATGCAGGCGTCACTAGAAACAAAATCTTATGAAAAGATTAAAGAAATAGACCGTCAGTACCAAGCCACGTGTGCAGATAACGATGTGCTACAACAACAATTGCAACTCGCAAAAAATGAACTGGAACAATGCAAAATAGATAAACAAATTGTACAAGAGCTACATATGCGTTTAAAAGATGACTATTATACATCCCAGGAACATTTAAAAAAATGTGAGGCGAAACTAATAGCAGCAATAGAAAAAGGTAAGGAAGTTGGGCAAGGTGACCTGGAATCCAAACCAGACCTTGAACAAAGTCGGGGTAATACACCAATAACTCAACAACCTCTTTACTCACCCGGTGCTTTTAGACCCATCCTAACACCTACACAAACGGGCAGAGCAACACCCCCACAACTGATCACGCATGTGAGACCATTGATATCTTCTCCATCAATGGATGACTTGCAAAAAATCTCAAAATATGTACAACGTTTTGTTCCTGGACCGTTGGGCTCCGCTGGAACAAAAGCGTACCTCAGAGATCTGGATTTCAGATTGAGATCTCATCCTAACGCTACGGTAGAAGATAAAATCAGTCTGATACGACTCACTTCGGACAGAGAGGTGTATACCTTCATCGAGCGTCTACCAGATGCAACGAGAAGAGATTACAAACTTCTGTGTGAAGCTCTGATTAAAGAGTATGATACCTGCACAGGACCAGCTGGATATCCAGCCGCAGAAAAGGTCACGCAGGGTAAAGCTGAACATCCAAAAGTTTATTACAAAAGAATCTTCCAAGCTTATTTTGGTAACAAAAATGAAACCGGGATGGAGGAAGATGAAGGTTTTAAATTTGTTTTCAGCAAAAATCTCCACCCTGACATACAAACGTCAGTGCAAATGATGGCAAATTACAGAGAAAAATCCATCAGTGAGATTAAACAGTGCGCTGTGAACGTGTTTGAGGCACGTTGTCATGCCAAGACGCCCATAGAAGTATTTCCTGGTGTAAAGGTTAAACCCCACTCCCTAGAATTAGAAGGAAGGCGTTCATCGCCACCTCCTCCTAAAAAAGGAGAAAAAAGGCAGTATTTTCAGACTAACAAACCGCATCATGAAGGTGCACGCTGGGACAAAAAGGCTCCTCCTTCAGAGGACGAACGTGATTATCGTAAATGGGACCAGCGGAGGACGCAAAAAATTGGGAACCGAGAGGAACCCCAAAAAGACGTACCTAGCCGCCCCCCACCTCGGACGAAACGTCCAGAGGCGAAAAAATCACAAAAATCCCAGAAAAAAGGCCCTCTACCTCTGAGCTCGGAAGAGACAGAAAAATTGCGTGAAATGTTAGAAGACTTGAAACACACTGACAAGGGAAGCCGACCAAAAGCACTATGCAGTGAGGTACTCACTACTACATCTCTGAGCGCGAATGACAACACTACAGACGTCGGTGAAACACACCAAGACGCTGCTGTTGTTGCCTCAAACATCCCCTCATCGGATAAAAGGGGGGTAATCACACACACAAACGATGACGAGTCATCGCAGGCTGAACACGCAGAAACGGCTACAGCTGTGCTGACGGTTCAGACAAACCAAGATTACACAGATAAGGCTGAACGCGTGAAGAAGCGTCAGAAAAAAACCAAAAGGTTTCTGTGTAACTTTATCAGAAAGGGGGCCGCCAAAAAGGCGTACCTGTCAGTAACACTCGAAGGTGTCCTCACACACGAAGCACTCTTGGACGGTGGGGCAGACATAACAATTATGTCAGCTAAACTGTTCGAAGAGCTGAGGACAGCCGCAGCCGAGAAAAACAGGATAATACCTCTATCTGATTGTGCTATAGAAATGCAGGGTCTCTCGGAGAATAAAACAACCCTGACAGCTATAGCAATGGTTCACATGCAGATTGGCAATATGACACTGTACCATCCGGTACACGTGACCCATGTTGACTCATTCCCATTTTTGGTTGGCCAGGATTTTATAAATCGCTTTAACGCGATTATAGATTATGGTGATCAAACAATGTGGATAACAGTGAGCAAACCACTGCCAATAGAAACGCCTCCGGAGTGTGACACAGACTGCCCAACAGCAGGTACCGCGGAAGGCACAAAGGACTCCTCAGCCGAGGACACGAGCCCGGTGAGTACTCCTCTGACACCATGTGAAACCAAAAAGACCCACCAAGAGGTCCAAACTCTGACTCAACAAGACAGCCTCCTCTGTGAGCTGGAGCAGCCAGAGTCCACCAAACACTACCTACCACTGGTAGTTAAGGGTGTAGAGATCCAAGGGTCCCACACCAACGATGCTGTACTGTCTCTGTGGACAGATAAATCAGCAATTAACCGAGCTTTCTACGAAACCTTGGTCCACAAACACGTTGGTCTAGAACTAATTAAAAAAGCTTTCCGCTTTCCATTAGTTCCCAATAGTTCACAGGTAATGACCGCAGAAGGAGTCATTAATCTAAAACTGAACTGGAATCAACGAGAACTGGTTCACCCATTTCTCGTTATCCAAAACTTACCACATGCATCCTACATAGGCTCTGACATTTTGGTAAGGTTGGGTGTCCACGTGGACACCATCAACAAGGTGCTGTGGTCCCTCAAACCAGCCACAAAGGATACTCCTGTGCTAGACACAG
>NW_023621482.1:0-5437 GCF_014905685.2 Nematolebias whitei
TTGATGCTCGAGCACAGGATGCTCTCCACTGCACACCTGTAGAAGGAGGTGAGGACTGAGCTTCCCAGACCAGCTCGCCTCAGCCGTCTGAGGAAGTAGAGTCTCTGATGAGCTTTCTTGATCAGGCTGGTGGTGTTGTTGCTCCAGCTGAGGTTGTCATTCATGTGTACACCCAAGTACTTGTAGCTGGAGACCACTTCCACTGCAGATCCTCTTATGTTCAGGGGGGTGTAGGTGTTTTTGTTCCTTCTGAAGTCCACAATCATCTCCTTCGTCTTCTTCACATTGATGTGAAGGTTATTCTCTCTGCACCAGCTCTCCAGGTGTTCCACCTCCTGCCTGTAGCTGGACTCATCATTGTTTGTGATGCATCCCACCACCGCTGTATCATCTGCAAACTTTACAATGTGACAGCCTGGATGGGTAGCTGCACAATCATACGTGAGCAGAGTAAACAGGAGGGGGCTCAACACACATCCCTGAGGAGAGCCAGTGCTGAGGGTTATGGTGGAGGAGGAGAGGTTGTGGATCCTCACTAACTGTGGTCTGTTTGTTAAAAAGTCTAGTACCCAGTTGCAGATGGAGGGGCTTAGTCCTATTGTGGATAGTTTGTCCATCAGGGTTTGGGGGATCATGGTGTTGAAGGCGGATGTGAAGTCCACAAAGAGCATACGGACGTAAGAGTTTTTCTGCTCCAGGTGGTTGAGTGCAGTGTGGACCACAGAGGAGATTGCATCCTCTGTTGATCGGTTCTCACGGTATGCATACTGATGAGGGTCCTCGTTGATGTTGATGGTTGTTTTGATGTGAGTCATGACCAGTTTTTCAAAGCATTTAGCGACTATCGGGGTGAGGGCCACTGGCCGATAGTCATTCAGACCAGTCACTGTAGAGCTTTTTGGGACTGGGATGATGGTGGCAGTCTTCAGGCAGGTGGGAACTGTCTCCAGCGTAAGTGAGGTGTTAAAGATGTCTGCCAGCACCTCACAGAGCTGATCAGCACATTCCTTCAACACTTTTCCGGGGATGTTGTCTGGGCCAGTTGCTTTGTGCGGATTAATCCTCCTGAAGGTACTCCTTACTTCTGCTGAGGTCACGCTGAGATGCTCTTCATCCGGTGGCGAGGTGAGTCTGGTACTGGGTGGTCTGTTCGGGTCTTCAAAGCGTGCATAGAACTTGTTGAGGGCATCAGGCAGAGATGGGTCTTTGGGGCATTGTTCACTCCTTCCTTTATAATCTGTTATGCACTTAATGCCCCTCCACATGCTCCGAGGGTCTTGTGAGATGAATTGACCCTCGATCCTCTTTGCATATGTGGCCTTGGCCCTCTTAATACCAGCAACCAGCTCTTTTCTTGTCCTACTCAGCTCCTCTGAGTTTCCAGACCTGAAGGCAGTGTTCCTGGCTTCCAGCAGGGTACGCACCTCTGCATAAAACAAAAACAAAAAAACATTATGGCAGAAGCCACACTAAAGGCAGAAAACTGGCAGAAAAATTAGAAACAGAAAATAGTTTGTTTGTTTGTTAGCTGTTTTTTTGCACGTGTGTATTTGCAATATAATTGTGTGTGTGTGTGTGTGTGTGGGTGGGTGGGCACATATTTTTTTTATATGGCCAACGTGCAACTTAATTTGAACAGCCCTACCCCACAGTAATGTCAGTTTACACAACTGAAATAGAAAAAATTGTTCATAAGTTTACGCTGTTTAAAAATGTATTTTAGAAAAGGAAATGTCAAGTGTACTACTCTAAGGAGACTGGCATGAGAAAACTGCTAATCTTCCATTACCCATCAGACTTTCTGCCAGTCACAGGCAATCCAATCCCTTGCATAATGCCTGAATTATTAAAATAATGCGGGGGAGTGCCTCAACATTACATTTATGTATCTTACAGAGTGACAATAGACATATATTCCTACAAAGCTGTCAGATTACAGTAGTCATACTTACGCCTCATATTGGTGAACAAGTTCAGAAGAGGCAAGCAGCATTTGCAGGCAGGAGATCGATATATTGATCATAGCCCAGAGACCAATGACACTGTCATATCAGTAGCAAATCCAGCTCTGCTTAACCTATTGATCATTTAATAGTGTTTGCTATGGTAGTCAATGGTTGTGAAACCAGTGATAAGTTGCAACACTATCTTTGAAAATGCACAGAAAAACAAGTATTATATTGTCTTTAATCTGTTTTTTTTGTTTCTCAAACCACATCTTTCAGATGGTAAAAATAGAAAATGCTTGTTTGTCTTTTTCTTTCTTAAACCTATCTCTACACATACACACACACAGTATGTATGCATGTATGTATGTATGTATGTATGTATATATATATATATATATATATATATATATATATATATATATATATATATATATATATATACATATATAGAACTAAGTCACAGGAAGATGCAACCACAGATCACCGAGCTGCCACAGCCCTCTGAAGGACTGCAGCTTCGATGGTTGTGGATGCAAAAACTCAGGCATGGGAGTAATTTCAGGGAGGCCATGAAGAAGGAATTTATGTCGGCCTCGAGGAGGTTCTGGCAAACTGTTTGGCAGCTCAGAAAAGAAAAGCTGCTCTTTTCCCAGGTTGTGATTGGCTTGGGCGGGTGGTTGCTGACCCGGATGGGAGGATATTGTTGGGCGGGAGAAGGAGTACTTGGAGAATCTCCTTAATCCACCCATCATGCCCACCTTTCAGGAAGCAGAGTCTGATTACATGGGGGAAGATGAGTTCATTACCATGGCAGAGGTCAAAATCAAAATGTTCTTAGGTGTCAGGGCACCAAGTGTGGATGAAATTTGCCCCTAGATGCAGAAGGCTCTGGATGTTGTGGGACTGTCATGGTTGACACATCTCTTCATTGTCACATGTAGGTCCAGAACAACACACGTGGAGTCGTAGACTGGGGTAGTGGTTCCCATTTGTAAAAATGAGAGTGTGTTCCAGTTACTGTGGGATCACATGTCTTGCCCTCCCTGGGAAAATTTCCTCCAGGGTGTTAGAAGCGAGACTCCAACCAATTGTCGAACCTCAGATTCAGGAGGAGCAGTGTGGATTTCATTCTGGTTGCAGAACAGTGGAACCGAAGCTTTACCCTTGCAGAGTTGCTAAGGGAGTCATGGGAGTTTGCCTCTCCAGTATACATGTGTTTTGTGAACCTGGAGAAGGCTCATGACTGTGTTCCTCAAGGCATTCTGCGGGTGGTGCTGTGGGAGTTTGGGGTGCCTGGGTTGCTTTTAAGAGCTATCTAGTCCATGTATAACTAAATCAGGAACTGTGCCTGCATTACTGGCACAAAGTCTAGCTCATTCCCATTGTGGGTTGAACTCTGCCAGGGCTGTCCCATGTCTCCAGTCTTGTTTGTTGTGTTCACACACAGAATCTAAAGACAGTGGTGGATAGGAGTGTGTCTGGTTTTGGAACCTCAGGGTCTCATCTCTGCTTTATGCAGATGATGTGGTTCTGCTGGCATTTAGAGGTTTTCCAGGCAAGGACATGATTGTGTATTTTCTCTGATCTGGGAATGCCTCAGGGTCCCCCAGAATGAGATGAAAAGTGTAATTTGAGAGAGGGATGTCTGGGATTCTCTCCTGATGTCACAAATCACGTCCCTTAGATTATATTTTCTGTCACCCTGATCACTTTTTAAAGTTTGCAATAGATCTATTCTTTAAGTTTCATTTATTTTGTCCGCTCCTGTAGTGTTTACTTATATACGTGCATTTTAGTTTGTCTTCTTTGCATGCTGGTAGAGGGCGACGTCACGGTTTGTTTAGCTTTGTCTTCACAACAGCCAGCAGCAGCTGATTAGAGCTCAACTGGCTGCACCTGCCACTCTCACCCTATATAAGCTTCATTCTTTCTCCTCTTCGGTGCCCGGTAGTTGAAAACAGATTTCTGTAAGTAGATACCTCGCGTTCATGATCCTGTTTTGTTCCCCTCTAGCCATAGTGTTTCCCTGTCATAGTTTACCTGTTCTCCTTGTTCCTGTCCCGCTCCTGGTCCCTGTCCTTACCTCTCGGCTCAGTCTCCTGGTTCCTGGACCCACGACTCACCTGGACATCGTCTCTCGCTCGACCCCTTGGATTATTAAGCCTTCTGTCTTCGGTTCTGACCTTCGCCTGCATGACTACGCCTCTTTGTCTACTCCTCCAGTCCCTTCAGTCATCTGCTCTTTGGTTTTGGACCCTGTCTCGTTGGACCACAACTCTGCGCCTGACGGACTCATCACCTGCCTGTCGCTGCGGCCGGCTGCAGCCCCTCACCGGACTCAGCTCCTCCAGCAGTGGTTTGGATCAGTTTGGACTTCTTCAGACTCCAGATCCCCCAAGATCATCTGAGACGGTTAGTGGTCCGCCTTATTTGACTTTTCTGCTCCCCATAGTCTCCTGCATGACCACTAACCGATCTCTGTCTCATAGACTTGTCCCTGATCCGGAACCTGTACCAGAACCAGAACCAATACCAGAAGCGGGCCAATCTGCAATCTTTCACCTAAAAAATAAATATGATTTATTTTTTACTTTATGTGGTGATTTTGGTCCAAACATAAGGGGGTTTGTTACACCTGAACCTGTTGCCCCTGAGACTATTATGGATAAGGGGTAGAAGATGGATGGATGGATGGATGGATGGATGGGTGGATGGATGGATGGATGGATGGATGGATGGATGGATGGATGGATGGATGGATGTTTCTTTTTTTTTTTCAATTTCTCTAAACTTTTATTACATGTAACCTACTTTTTGGAAACACTCATTTCCACAAATGTACTTGTTCGTTATTATGACACAACTGTTTAAAGCAATTAAGTGTTGTAACTCCATCTGAGCTGAACACTTTCTCACACATCATTAAACAATACAATTAGCAAACAGAAGAACAAACAGTTTATAATTTGTGACATTTGTTGTTATTACAGTTAAACACATTCCTCCAGTTATTCATTATTTCACAGATAAACTGGATGTTTTCTCACATGTGAGTAAGTGAACACTGTGATACTGTTGTTTACTCTCTATCAATGAAGGCTTGATTTAAAGTGTCTCCTCTTATTTCGCTATTTCATTTCCTGCTTTTCCACCCACGAAGTGACTGAGTGTGCTATTAAGGTGAATCATCCTGCCAAGTGTTGAAGAAAAAGGCAATCTAGACTTTATGAATACTTATCAAAGGACAGCAACATTACCCTATATTGAGTCAACAAATCTGTGAGGGAAAAAAGTACAAGTCTACTCATTTGATTGTCAAATATGGTCTTTATGTGCAAACATGGTGGTCTACAAAGCAGAAATGTAGGTAGTTCATATTGACCTGACACAGGACTTAAGAGACTGATCCTTAACTTGTTTGGCATGTTTCCAGCAGTAAAATCAAAGTTGATTGCCACTCATCATGGTCTTGGTACAACATATATATA
>NW_023621483.1:542-5435 GCF_014905685.2 Nematolebias whitei
TTTTTTTTTTTTTTTTTTTTTTTTCTCATTGCTTCTTTACCACCCAACAATCATTTACACACAAGCCCACAAGCACACACACCTCATAAGAGAACACACACGGACACCTCATATGAGAACTTTATATCTTTCCACCTCAACAACATCCAGCATCTACTCCATCTTCTGGTATCTTTCCACTTCCAACATCACTGTTTGTGAAGATCTAAACAGGCTAGCTCAAGCATTAACTCAGATTTTATTTAGATCTATTTGTATCCATGGTGACATGCACTGGTCAACTTTAACTACGCATGTACAAATATGGGCACAGTAAGGTTTGTAACTTGGAATGTTAATGGAACCAGTACTCAACAAAAAAGATTAGGAATCTTTAACCAGCTTAAAAGATTACAGGCAGATGTTGTCTTTTTACAAGAGATTCATAAATCTACGACAACTGCAGATGATCTTAAATCAACTGATTTTCCTAATGTGTTTTGTGCCTGCTATAACTCAAGACAAAGAGGAGTGGCAATATTAATACACAAAAATGTTAACTTTAAAATACTAGACACAGTCACAGATCCAGAGGGTAGATATTTGATAATAAAACTTTATATAAATAACTATAAGTTGTGGATTGTCAGTATATATGCCCCAAATGTTGATGACACCTCTTTTTTTCATGATTTTTTCTCAGCACTTTCTGATCACTTGGATTGCTCACTTATACTTGGAGGTGACCTCAACTTTGGTCTAAATGAAGAATTAGACAGATGTAGTAGAGCACGAACTCAGCGTAGTTGGCAGTCCATAAATGTAGTTAAACAGTACATGAGTGATTATGGACTTTGTGATGCATGGCGATCTCTTCACCCGAACCGTAGGGAGTATACTTTCTTCTCTTCTGTCCATCACTCTTACTCTCGTCTGGATTATTTTTTAGTCAGCAGCTCGTTGTTGACGGACATCTCAGACACTGAGATTCGCCCTATAGCTGTCAGTGATCATGCTCCCGTCTGTTTAAATCTAGCAAACAGAAAAGAAATCCCCAAAAGTATAAACTGGAGATTTAATACATCACTGCTTGAAGATGTAGATTTTATCAAATATTTTACAGAAGAGTGGGCTTCATATCTGGAGTATAATGACGTGCCTGGAACATCAGCATCTATTCTCTGGGAGGCAGGTAAAGCTGTAATGAGAGGTAAAATAATTTCATTCTCATCACAAAAGAAGAAAAAAGAAAATAAACATATTCAGGAACTAGAAGAAACCATTAAATCGTTAGAAGCCTCTCAAGATGAAGAAATGCTGGAGAAAATGCGTAAAACAAAATTGGAATTAAAAGAATGTATTAACAAAAAAACTCAATTCTTAATACAACGACTTAGAATCGAAAATTTTGAACAGAGCAACAAGTCAGGTAGCTTTCTAGCTAAACAGCTCAAAATAAATAAGGAAAAAACAACTATAGTTGGTGTTAAAGACTCGACTGGGAATACAGTTTACTATCCTGAAAGAATTAACAGCATTTTCAGAGATTTTTATAAAGACTTGTATTCGCCCCAGATAAACCCATCAGATAATGAAATTAATGAATTCCTGGATAAAATAACACTTCCTAAACTATCAGATAGTCAATCGATGGAGCTGGATTCACCACTGACACCAGTGGAACTCCAGGAAGCCCTCAAAAGCATGTCCAATAAAAAGGCTCCAGGTCCAGATGGATTCCCAGCAGAGTTCTATAAAGAATTCTGGAATATCCTGGCTCCACTATTTCACAAAATGCTACAAGAAACTGAGAAAAGTAACAGTCTTCCAAAAAATATAAATTCTGCCAACATTAGTCTCCTGTTAAAACCAGGCAAAGACCCTGTATTACCTACCAGTTATCGTCCAATATCTCTTATCAACGTTGATCTTAAAATAATTTGTAAAGCCCTCTCAAAAAGATTAGAAAAGGTAACTCCTCTAATAATACATCCAGACCAAACTGGTTTTATAAAAGGGAGACATTCATCCACAAATTCACGCAGATTATTTAATTTAATAGATTATTCTTACAGTAAAAATATTGAAACTGCAATATTCTCTCTAGATGCAGAAAAAGCTTTTGATACAGTTAACTGGAAATTTTTAGTTGCAGCCTTACATAAATTTTGTTTTGGAAATTATTTCATAAATTGGTTACAAATATTATACAGTTCTCCTTCAGCATGCATTAGGACAAATAATCAAATATCTGCTAGTTTTGCTCTGCAAAGGGGAACCAGGCAGGGATGTCCACTCTCCCCCTCACTGTTTGCTATTTTCATCGAACCGCTAGCCGCAGCAATCAGGCAAACTACAGATATTAAAGGCATAAAATGCAAGAACCGAGAGCACAAAATCAGTCTATATGCTGATGATGTGCTGCTCTTCCTCTGGCATTCACAAACCTCCATCTCTCAGGTTATTGGACTGATAAACTCTTTCTCAAAAGTTTCAGATTACTCTATAAACTGGCTAAAATCCACAATTCTACCAATTAATTGCTCTTTCAACAATTCACTTACTACACAACTGCAATCGGGGAATATTACATATTTGGGTATCAAAGTTTCGCCTAAATTAGCAGATTTAACAAAACTAAACCACACCCCACTTTTAAAGAAAATTGAGGATGATCTGGCTAGATGGAAATCTTTACCCATATCTCTCATGGGAAGGATCGCATCAATAAAAATGATGGTTTTGCCTAGAATAAATTATTTATTCTCAATGATCCCAAATAAACCATCATCTGACTGGTTTAGATCCCTGGACTCCTCTATTTCTAAATTTCTGTGGAAAGATAAACGCCCTCGTATTAGATTGAAAACACTACAGAAATCCAAAGATAAAGGAGGACTAGAACTACCCAACTTTTATTATTATTTTCTAGCCAACAGGCTAGAATACATCTCAAAATGGATAAAACACACACCCCTTGATGAACCTTGGCTAGACGTAGAACAAATACTTTGCAATAATATAATGATCTCGGACCTTCCATTCATTAGCTCAAACATAAAACGACAGGAATGCTTTAAAAGCATCAATATCAGCTCCTCTCTGACAGCTTGGTGGGAGTTTCTTAAAATGACAGAGTCTTCACTAATCCCATGTAAACGTACACCCATCTGGAACAACCCTGACATCCTACAACAGAATAAGATGATAAACTTCCCAGGTTGGAGGTGTAAAGGAATTGAATATTTGGAACATATATATGAAGAAGTGGACTACATCCCATTTAACAGATTAATAACACAATATGGGATTAATAAGAATAGATTTTTAGAATATCAACAAATTAAATCTATAACCAAAAATAAATTTAACCTTAATAACACTAGGATTGAAATGTCAACAAGTGTATTAGAATTCCTTAATCTTAACCCTCCCAAATTACTATCTAAGGTTTATCAGAAACTCAGTAAAATAGATGAAGCTATATCTCTTCCCATTGTAAAATGGAAGACAGACTTGTCAGTTAATTTTGACCAAAACTTTTGGTCGCAGATCTGTCTGAGAACTTTTAAGATGACTAAAAACTCGAATTTACAACTAATACAATACAAAATCCTTCATAGAGTACACTATACAGGTCAACGGATTTTCAAGATGGGTTTCGCATCATCTAATATTTGCTCACAGTGTACAGACAATATCTAAAAAAGTTAAATCTGGTCCTCTGGACATTAAAAAAAAAAACCAAAACAAAGCAAAACAACAAAAAATGTAGAAACGTTTCGTCTCTCGTCCGAGAGACTTCTTCAGTCTGAGGTGCTGTTTTCAGCTCAGTCTCTTAAATAGCACCTTCTCAGAGTGGATCAACCAGTTTGCTGCTGACAACCAAAACCAGCTGATCACATGCTCAAGAAGGACCATCAGCCTAAAAATGGATCATTAGCACACTGATGGCTGTGTACTATTCACAGAGGGCTGAGTGATACTAGCAATCACAGCATTGTAAGAGGGGGACAGTTGAACCCGGAGGCCTCCACCCCTGTTTAATGATGGACGGTTTCTTTTCACAAAGATGGCCTCCTTTACTCCTCTCTCAAACCATCGTTCCTCTCTATCCAGGATGTGCACATCTTCATCCCTGAAAGAGTGACCGCTGGCCTGGAGATGAGTGTAGACCGCAGAGTCCTGGCCTGATGATGTTGATCTTCTGTGCTGGGCCATCCTTTTGGCCAATGGCTGTTTTGTTTCCCCGATGTAAGACTGATCACAGCCCTCCTGACACTGAACAGCATACACAACATTACTCTGTTTGTGCCGGGGGACTGGATCTTTGGGATGAACCAGTCTTTGCCGTAATGTATTTTGGGGTTTAAAAGCCGCTGGGACGTTATGTTTAGAAAATAAACGTCTCAGTTTCTCTGATACTCCCTCAACATATGGAATGACCACTGGTCTGGGTCTGGGTTCCTCCTTTTCACCTGTTGGCTGACTGGAGTCCTGTTTGGGTTTCTTCTCTGCTTTTAGGAAGGCCCAGTTAGGATATCCACATTGCTCTAGAGCCTGTCTTGTGTGGGATTTCTCCTTCTGCCTGGCTCCTGAGCTAGTGGGGACGCTGTCTGCTCTGTGATACAGAGTCCTGATGACTCCTAACTTGTGCTCCAAAGGGTGATGGGAGTCAAACTGCAAATACTGGTCTGTGTGGGTGGGTTTGCGGTACACCTCAGTTTGCAAATGTCCTCTATCAGAGACTGAGACCTCACAGTCCAAGAAAGCCAACTTGCCATTTTTTTCATCTTCTCGTGTGAACTTGATGTATTTATTCACAGAGTTGATGTGGTCAGTAAAATGTTGGACTCCCTGAGATTTGATTTTAACCCAGGTGTCGTCAACATACCTGAACCAATGACTTGGTGG
>NW_023621484.1:0-1551 GCF_014905685.2 Nematolebias whitei
CATCTTCTCGTGTGAACTTGATGTATTTATCCACAGAGTTGATGTGGTCAGTAAAATGTTGGACTTCCTGAGATTTAATTTTAACCCAGGTGTTGTCAACATACCTGAACCAATGACTCGGTGGTGTCCCTGAAAAGGACGTCAAGGCTCTCTTTTCTACCTCCTCCATGTACAGGTTGGCAACAATAGGAGAAACTGGAGACCCCATAGCACACCCATGTTTCTGCCTATAATATTGTTCCCCATATGTGAAGTAGGTTGACTGCAGGCATAGTTTCAAGAGTTGACACAGTTGTTCTGTGGAAAGCGTGGTCCTGCTGCTCAGAGTGATGTCTGATTTTAATCTTAAGCTGACCACCTCTACTGCATCATCAACAGGAATGCACGTAAAGAGTGATGTAACATCAAAAGAGACCATTGTTTCATCAGTCTCCATGATGACATCCCTCACCTTACTTTGTGGATAAGGTACGGTAAGATATGGACCATTACTCATAATTAAAGACTAGGCCATGCCCCTCCTGTACCTTGCGTGCCAATAGCGAGGGCATAAAATTGTTCGAGATGGGCACGGACCATTATTCATAATAAAGACTAGGGCATGCCCCTCATGTATCTTTCATGCCCATAGCAAGGGCATAAAATTGCTCGAGATGGGCATGGACTATTACTCATAATAAAGACTAGGCCATGCCCCTCATGTATTCTTTGTGCCCGTTCAGGCACATCAAGTTTTCCATTTACCCATAAGTCCTAGCCTGAATGCATGAGGGACCCAAAACTCACAGAACCCAGTCAATGGGTCATGCTAATGAGGATCTGTGAGTTTTGTTAACCAATAACTTTGCTGAGTGGGTCAACTAAACTCCAGTTTGGCAGAAGAACAGTTACCCATAAATCCTTGGGAAAAAGCAGGAGGGACACCAAACTCCCAGAACATGGTCAGGGGATGATGGCGATCAGGATCTGTGAGATTGGAGCTCGATCGACCTCGCTAAGGTAGTTAATGAGCGCTTTGTTTCCTGAGAACCAATTACCCATAAATCCTTGGGAAAATGCAGGAGGGACACCAAGCTCACAGAACATGGTCAGGGGGTCGTGCTGATGAAGACCTGTGAGTTTGAGCATTTTGGAAGGTTCCTAAGGGGGTCAACAGCCCCTCCAATTTCAAAAGGTCAGGCCTTTAATAATATAAGTGATGGATTGCCCATAATTCATAGGAGAAAGGAGCTAGGGACACAAAATTCCCAGTGTTATGTGTGGGCTCTCAGCTAATGACACCCTGAAAATTTGAAGTAGATGACTTATTTCTGAAGGAAGTTATAAACATTTTTATATTTAGGCTTCTTTAATCATTGAAGCCACTCATTGAGGTTGGACGAGTGCATTTTGGCTCACAGCTTCGCGTAGGAAGGTCCTACAAAGATGAGCCAGATACCGTTGGAAAGATCTGATCTGGGACAATTCAGAAAGTTCTGTTTCACCTCTGTGAGTGCTTACTACAACCCGCAAAATGCCCAGAAGTGGAAATACTCGCGGGGCCTCTAGCGC
>NW_023621484.1:1561-5435 GCF_014905685.2 Nematolebias whitei
GAGACCTGTCTGACCTCTGTGCGTGCTTTCTTGGACCCGCAAAATGCACAGAAGTGGAAATACTCGCGGGGCCTCTAGCGCCCGTTTCCGTGCACGTACGTGCACGAAACTTTGCATACTCCTTCACAGATACTTGCTTTACAACTGCACCAAGTTTGAAGTGGTTTGCTTATTCCTGAAGAAAATTATAAAAAATATATATTTTTGACCGCTCGGATGGATGGATGGACGGGTGCGTTTCTGCTTGTAGCTTGGTGTCGTAAGATCGGATCAGGGTGAGCCTGATACAGTTGTAAAGATCTGGGTGATACAAATCCAACGTGCCCTACCTCATCTGTGTGTGCGTTTCCTATGCAACACACAATACAAAAGAGTGGTTTATTCTGTCACCATTACGTTTAACATGGCTGAACCTGATTCTCATATGACAGGAAGTGCGGGTCTGAGTAGCCCCACCCTCCCGTTGAGAACTCTGCTGTAACCAGATCAAAGGACAAGCCCGTTAAGGTCAGATCTCGGCTTCTGAGGCATGTAGACAGACGAAACAAACACCGACGGATTTGTCTCGATCTCACAAACAACAAGTGTCAAATTAGTGCACATACGTGCACGTTCAGGGGATTGAAAGAACAATTATGACCTATAAATCACCATGGGAATGGGCTAAAGACATGAAACTGCACTGGCATCTGGTAGCACGTGTGACATCATCAGTCCAGGGGTCAGGCTTCGGTCTGGAGGTTCTTATCTTTAATGGAGCCACAGCATCTAAAGCAGTCTGACAAGCTGATTTAAAATGAGAGGAGAGAGCTTCAACATCTGAACTAGGACCCACAGGATCCCTGGAGCTGATGGCAGAACTAAAAGCTGCAGAGAACTGAGCAGCAGTGGAGGAGTTAATGACCTGACAGGGCTATGCAGGAGCGCGAGGTTTGACTGAGTGACAGACTAGTGGCATGTCAAACACCACAGGCATGTGGTCTGAGAAAGCAGCATCACACACTTCCAGATTAGAAACATTAAAACCATGAGCTAAGACAAGATCTAATGTGTGGCCACATTCTTGTGTTGGACCAGACACAAACATGCTTGTCAAGCTATCATGCTGCCTCACAGCAAGAAAGTCCTGTGTTCAATCCCTGGTTTGATCTGGGGTCTTTCTGTGTGGAGTTTGCATGTTCGTCTCGTGTTTGCGTGGGTTTTCTCCGGGTACTCCAGTTTCCCCCCACAGATCAAAAACCTGCATGTTAGGCTGCCTCCAGGCCCAGGCCTCCCTTGTAAAAGAGATCTGTGATCTCAGTGGGATTTGCTTGGTTAAATAAAGGTAAGTAAGTAAATAAATAAATAAATAAATAATGTTGACAACAGGTAGTATAAGCATTTAAGTTATCAGAGTGCAATTTACCACACCTCCTCAAATGTATTCATCTGCAACAAAGTTCCAATTTATATAATTCATATGAAAATCAAACAAAGAATCTGGAAAAAGTACTTGCTATTTGGAAGACTGTATATAAGCAACTCGGAAACACATGATTGAATATAAACATGTGACAGACACTCAAGGAAGCCAACACAGAAGAGGAGGAAAAAATCCTGACTTACCTATTACAAGTTTACAATTCTTTGCTTTATCATCTACGTTAAAAAAAATATAGGTAGTTTATTAGTTGTCCATCCCGTCAGGTCCAACACGCAGTCCTTTTAAATTAATGTATTTCATGAAGATACGTGATTCATTTGGATTTATACAGAAATACATACCGGACGGGCGGGAGCATGTTGTTTCTTTATTACTTGTCTCCACCCGGGGCCGCGCAGACAAACAAAAGAAGCGCACCTTTAGAGGCACACTAAGAACGAAGAATCGTGGGCAAAGCAGATTCTTAAGCACATGGAACTGTAAGTTATTTCTCTCATTTAAAATATATTTTAGTGTACCGGTTTAATTAAAAGATGTTATGAATGGTGATACTAAATGAGCTTCTTTTTAAAAATGATAAAACCACACACTTAAAGGCTCACCAGAGAGGTAAATTGAAGATTTTTTTTAAAACAAGATGGAGGTTTCTGATAGACTTGAACTACTGATGCCATTTGACTTCGAAATACAAGTTTAAATACTTTGTAGACACTGAACAGATTGGTAGTATGGTTATAAAATGATTACTTATGCTGTGTCTGTTTAGATAATGACATCAATAAAAAGTAGAATACCACCTAAACGGGATGCAGCTGAACATGCAGCAAAGGCCAGTGACAAGACAGGAAGGTTGGAAGTGAAGTTCATCAACCCCTATAAAGGTGGGTTTGTGTGCATTACAATTAAGATATTTCCACACCTCACAATTGAAAGTGTTTTTGAAAAAGTAATTTAGCAGCGAAGGAGTTTATAATTTTTTTATATGTTTAGGATGAGGTGTGTTCGCCACGACTCTTTTTAAAAAGGGAGATTTTGTGGTGGAGTACAGAGGGGATTTAATAAACTATGAAGAATCCCAAAGAAGGAGGACACTATCATAATGCATGTACTGTATTCATGTTCGACTTCTTGTGGCAGGAAAGATGGTGGTGGTAAGTCCAGAGTTTATCATTAATCAATGCAAGTTGGTAAAACTTTGATTTATTTAAAGCCAATGGTACTGCTTTAAGAAGTGCTGTTTTTTAAAAGTTATATTTTTGCAATGTACAATGAAAAAGATACTGGTAGATGGAAAGCCACACCTGTGCTTATTTGCCATAACAGACATACCTCCTGGAGATGAAGTAACTTACAATTATGGAGGAACTGGTTGGCCATGGAGGGAGAAGGTTTGTCAAGGATCACTTTCAGTTCCCTATGTGAATGACTTGTCCAAGTTAAAACTGAATTTTGTATGTTTTATATTGATGAGGTTGAAAATTCTGAGGAGTGGACATTAGAATTTTGTGGAATTGATTTGACACAGTGTACAATTTTAGGGTTGATGGAGATTGATCAATATATTTTTAATATGGAATGTTTAAGGAAGACTTATTGAGCATGTGTACATTTTATATTATAGAAATCTATTTGGTTCTTAAGGTAGACAAATTTTGTTGAAAATATGAAAAGAAAATGCAACAATCCTGTGACATCTTCTTAGGGACACATTTGTACAGGTCAAAGTGGTGCATAAACTTTAGACATTCTTGATGAAAGATCACAGCCAAACTGAACCAGCTTCATATTAGAACTTTAAAGCTATGATTCATCAACAATGTACCATGCTAGTAATCAGCTGTATTTCTTTTGATTAGTCAATGGTTTGTTTTATGTTTCTAGTTTAGGTAGTCCTTGGACTTGCCCAAATGTTTGACAGTCTGCAAATAAATAGATTATTAAGAGACTATTTTTTCTTTTCTTAAGGTTGACAAAGAATCAACTTTGACTAAGGGTGTCAAGGTTGAACATGCTGACTCATCAGATCAAGCTCCACCCAAGTTCAAGTCCTCCAAGGAAAAGGTATTTATTTCTAAACTTCCATTCATTGTACTTTTAGTCTTCAGTCCTACTTGTGCTGTTTCAGAGATTTGACAGAATGGTTAAATTGTTAGAAAATTTCATGAAAATTTCTTTCAAATTCTCTGTAAACTCTGAGCATAAACAGGGCTCATTCAGCACTCTTAGTAAAACACACTAGTCTTGTCTGATGTCATTGTGGGGACTGTAGCAGCTGTAAAGTTGTACCCAGGGAATTACTGTTTTGTGGCAATACACATTTTTCTGGTATACAGTCCAAGTGAGGACCCCGTTTTTGAAGTTCTTTTTGGTCAAAATTTAATCTGCTTTTGTGGGACTATAGTTATTGTCTCCTGATTGTTAGCATGGTTCACACCTACCTTATGTATGCTT
>NW_023621485.1:0-5434 GCF_014905685.2 Nematolebias whitei
AGTGCTTGATAGGAATTATAAAAAGGTATAAAATATTAAATCCAACATTCCCTCTTTTGAACTCCCACATTCATGGGAGTTCACCCTCTTTATGGATTTATTTATCAATATGGATGTGACGCAAACTTACTGCACTCCCCAGGGGTCCTGGACCAGACCCCTGATCCAACACCTGTGAAAAGTACCACACACCTAAACCTTTATAAAAAATACAAAAAAGCAGCAACACACCTCCTAGAGAAAGATAAATAAGTGAAACTATTTTAAACCACCTTTAAAATACCTCGTGGTATTTTAGAATGATCAAATGCCTAATGGAATGGAGTAAAATATTTGAATATTTAAGTTACTGAATATTTAAGTTAATAGTCAAGTTAAGTTTATAGTTAAGTTTCTAATTAAATCCCCGACCCTTCTCTGGTTGTTTTTCAGAATGACTGAAAGGTAAGACAAAATACTCATATTAAAATGGAAAAGCCAACACCCTCAATTTAAACATTTCTATCTAGCAGGTCTTCGGTTCTTGAGATTGCGGTGGGAGGCCTTGTTCGTCCACAAGGGTCCTTTGGTGCTCGGCGGGATTTGGCCCGCGGAGTTATCTTCATGTAAAGTCCTCAGAACCGTATCAATTTGATTAAACATTCTAAATGACGTGTGTGTATTGGGATAAAACTAAAATCAGTTTGACGCGTCTTCTGTTCTTCACGGTCAGGGCTGGTAATCTTGCATCCTTACCCGATCCACCCGACCGACTTCAGGCAGAGCGGAGACTCCTTCTCCGATGTTTGCTACTGCCTTTTTCCAACCAGAACAAAGGGGCAAAGAATGAGCTCCCACGAAGGTCCTGTCACCTCCTCCAGGTGTAGTGGGGAGCTGTCTTCAGATCATCCTCCATGTGGTCCAGCGATCGATTCCTCTCCTCTGCAGGGATGCCCTGGTGGGGTCGTACGGGTACCACTCTCCTTCTGGGGACCGATGACATATGATGTTCTGTCCACCACCTGGTGGGGTCTCGTCCTGTCCCTCTTTTCAGCAGGACTCTGTCTGATGTGAGTTTGTCTCCTCGGTCAGAGTTCCTCCCTCCTGATGAGAAAAGCTGGACACGAAAGCTCGCAAATTGTTAAACACCCTGCATGGCCTTTTGATTATTTTATCTGTGGGATCCATGACCTGGGCCTGGAAAAACTGACTGTGGTTACTTCTGTAGTGAATAAACCTATTTTCTGAATTATTGGGCATCTTAATGGTTGTTATTGCTACTGATAGGTGTATTATTACACTGCAATGTTATGCTAAAACAGAATTAGTAAAACTAAAATAAAATGCTCTTCTTACATGCATCTGTTCACTTGAAGCTGAATTGTGTTACATACTGGACTTCTCCAGGTATACCTGTGTGCTCTCATCCCATCTGTCACCCTTACCAGCCTTCGTCGTCAACCGGTCTACCTACAATTAAAATTAAACATACACAATACAACAATAACAATAATAATCAACCACGCCGGCCCCTCTTCCTGGAGCCTGTGGAAGAAACTTCATTAAATCGCTTGCGCCAACAGCATCAATCAAAATACAATATAAACTTAAAAGTTTAACCAACTGACATACAACATTGTGAGAGGAAAAAAATATTTAATCTTCCATCCAGGTACCTGTCTGTGCTAGAGAAGGGAAGAAATAGCAAGGAAGAAACAGAGAGAAAGGGAAAAAATAAAAGAGAAAGAGAACGAGGAAAAAATGGTTAAAATCCTTTGTTCATGAAACCTTTTCTTATTCGCCCAATTAAACTCTAAGTCAAGTCCAGTCCAGTCAAGTCAGTTGTGTTTAAAATTATCAAACCACCCTATTTCCCTTTAACATTTGCTCAAATCCACCTCAGGCTAGGGGCGTCCCCCTTTCTGGAATCTGTACACATTACAACAAAGAGGAAAAGATACTTCTGTTAAACCGATATACATATATACAAGTGCAACCCGTTATGTAGGTTTCTGATTTATTCATTTCCCACTGTCAATTTGAATACCCTACATGATATGATCTTTTAATCGCCTCAGAAGAAGTTAATTTTGTATAATTTGTAATGATCTATGAACTGTTCCTGCTCAGAGCTGCCTACACACCTCCCCCCTTTTGGAAACGGCATTGTTTCAAATCTGAAGCATTACCGTCTGCAATCCACTAACACTCAGATTGAGTATTAGTTACAGAACTAAAAATATGGTGTAGTTTTAAACTTCCCACTACTGTTATTCAACCCAGGTTATGCAAACAATTACCCAACTACAACCCAAGCTCTCCTATAAATTAGCAAAAGTTAATCATTAAATAAATTTCTCCTCTTGTATCAAACCAGACCCACCAAAATTAGCCCCTTCAAGGCAAAGACAATCATCCAGTGTTATTTTAGAAAACATTAGTGAACTCCATCCAAATCAGGCCTCAGGTTTCTCCTGAATGAGACTTCCTGACCTGTATAAACGGAAACTTAAAATCAATATTTAGTTCAGGGGTGTGGAGCATTTGAGGTAATAAAACAATTTCCATCTCAGACCAGTTGGAGCAGGTGGAATCGTCTAGCACTCCCACCTCTATACGTCTGTGTCCTGTTGTGTCACCTGTTTTAAAATGAGTCTATGTGAATGATTATTATCAAAGCCAGCTGCAGTTTTTGATCACGACCCCAAAGTGCCTAGAAGACCATCACAGAACAAAATGTGGGGTCGACACCTCCGTCCGGCTGCAGTTGATGTTAGTGACCTTGGGCAGAGTGACCACCAGTTCTTCGTTCAGCCTTTATGTCCCCAGATTCGTCTCCCGTCTGTTTGGAGACCAGTTCAGCTTTGTGCAGCAGTTCATATCTCAGCATACAGCAAGTCTTGACTGGATGTTCTTGCTGTGTACAAACTCCATCACCCCCTCTGGACAGTTAGTTCAGTTTGCTCTTGGACTGTTAGATCTTTGAAAAGTCACGTTACTTGGCTGAAAAGTGCTTTGTTGTTTTGTCAGATGTGCTCGACTGACAACTTATTTGAACCGTCCCATTGGTCAGTTTCACAGACCCCAACGTCAGCGCCCACCTGAACACATCTGTATCCGATCCGGCCCCCGGCACTCGAGAGTCCTGATCAAAACTCAGATGGATGCTGTATGCAGTTAAATGCTACCTTCCATGTTTTGTGGGCCTAAGTAGACTCATCTTCCCACTCCAAAGTTCTGTCATCTCTAGCTGCAGAGAAGAAAAGAGATAATCAAATTATTAAAACCAGATTCAACATTCATCTGTTATCCACATTAATCGTTAGTTAGCAAGTTTTATTCTGGGACCACAGCGTTTACCCCAACGGAGTCATTCTGGTGTTCTGGATCGGACAATAGATGTTTTAACCGCTCAATTACACAAGAGTGAAAGCTTTAATTAAACACTGCACAAGCCAATTCTTTACGCCTACTGCATAAAATATTCCCCTCCAAACAATGTCCACCATCTTGTAGAGTATGTGTGTTGACACATCACCTGACAGTGAAGTCCCCTCCCAGGGCCAAATTATCGTCCCGACCTTGTAAATTTAGGCAGCGTGTTAATGTGTAATCACTTATTGTTATATAACCAATCTGCAAATCATCTCTTGTCATAACTATGCTTTCCCACTGTATCACAAACAAGATACTTTTAATACAAATCAATTAAGACTATTTATACCCTTCAAGACATCACAAAGTCCATTATCACTGCACAAAAACGTGTACATGCCCTTTGTTCACAAAGTACAACTTCTTAAACTCACCATGTACACCTCTCTGTTGTCCTTTTGCACTCCCAGGACCTGTGTGAAGTCTCAAATAATAAAGTTAAATACCTGGCGTTTACCCACTAGAATTGTCGTTGTCCCCTAAATAACCTAGTCCCTGCAGCTCTCAGAAGGAAACAGCTCCTAAATGCTAAACATTTCCAATACGTGATCAACTCATGTGGACTGATTACTTAAACTGAAGTTTTTCAATTCGAGTACAATTAAGATTGATTTATTTAACCCAAGTATTTACAATTTGAATTTAGTTATGGCTGTATAATTTAATCTAATTTTTTCAATTTGAGTTTAGTTTCCTAACGTATTTAACTTTTTCAATTTGAGTCCGGCAAGGTATTGTTTGACCAGAATAGAATTCTATATTTTACAAGTGTCAAGGATTTTGGCCATTACTCATTTTATTCTGTTGTTTTGCAGTTGAGTTTAAAACCTGAGTTTATTGTCAATTCCAAGAAGAAAGATAATCTAATTTGTTCAGTACCACCAAGACCACCTCTACAATATTTCTCTTCCACTCGTTCGCTTTGACCTCTCAACCCTCTACTGTCTAAGCTGACTCCAAGATGATTCAACCTTCTCCAGCTGACTCACTCTGACTCCATCTCCTGGTTAATTACAGCTCGTACACGTGATGTCCCCTCTCACCTTGAGATTCAAACCATTCTCTGTTTCAGAGTTCACTGCCTCCTTCCTATCTTACAGAAAATTGTTTCGTTTAACCTTGTGTCTGCTCCCATCGCCGTTTCTGTCTGGCCTCCGACGGCTATCAGCAAATATTTGAAAGATCTTCAGCTATCCCTGTTCCCATATCAGATACCATTTAGCTGTGACACACCAATCAGCTATATTTTTAAATTATTCCAACTTGTACAGCCTAAATCATTAAAAATCAAGCTCTACCCCCTTAATTTTTTGGTACATAAAGCTCATTTCCGCTTGTTTGTGCTAGTGGCCCCCTGATCTAAAACTAATTACCTCCTGTTCATTTTGATACTCCCTATAAGTCATGCAATTTGCCTCTGATATGATCCTATAGATTTTCCACAGGCTTCACCTGTACCACATTCATGAGTACCACACCTGATAACAACATTCACACACCCAGGCATTCAAATATGTTATTGCCCTTCACTCCTGGCCTTAGCCTTAATAAAACAAACACAAGTCTGGTACGGAACAACCCAGCAGCCAGACCCGTCCTTGCCTCACAGCAGCGCCCCCTTCCGGTCATGATACGGAAGCGCCGATCACACAAGACACCTCTGACGCAGAAACGAAGACAAAACAAAACACGCGTACACCTTCACCTCGTGTGTGGAACAAAGAAACGCTCCCTTCCCCCTCACGAGTGCTTTACCACACACACAGGCTCCAAGCAGACTTTCTCCGACACACAGAAAAAAGAGAAAAGCAACCCTGAGCTTCCGCCCACACACAGCTCACTCCCCCCTCTCTCTTTTTTTTGTTACGTCTCTCCCAACGCGTCCCCCTTGAAGCGTTCACACGACATACAAAACACGGCTCAAACAAAGTTATTACAACGTCCTAAAACTAATGCGATCCCTGATCACATGAAATTTGGTAAAACTAACTAAGTCCCCGACTATTCACGTTCCCCCTCG
>NW_023621486.1:0-3321 GCF_014905685.2 Nematolebias whitei
TGGGAGAGGCGGAAACCGCCGTAGTTCCCAACGAAACAGCAGAAATATCTTTGAACAGGGTTAAACCGTCGCAGCCCTAGGAGGGCGAACACGCTACTCCCGCAGACGGGCAGTCGGGCTTCCGACGACGGTAAAAAGTTCAGAAAAGGTCCAAAGGGCTGAAGCCCTGAATTGAACCGCGCGAGAGAAGAAAATAGGAGCAGAGCAGCGGATGACGTCGGGCTATATAGCCTCTGATTGGTCATCCGTGTCACACCTGTGACTCCGTTGGTATTATTACTCGAATCAGCGCATGCGCGAAGGGAACATTCAGTGCTTTCAGCACCGCCCTCTGGCGGTCAGGAGGGATGAAATAGAACTGGCGTTCAGCACGATTAAAACATACGCTGCAGCCATCTCTTCTTGTCACAAAGGTTTCGGGGACAGAACAGCTTTTAATCATCTACTGATAAAGCGTTTTTTAAAAGGTGTACAGAGGCGCAGCCCTGTATCATGCCCACATTCTCCACAGTGGGATTTAACGCTGGTTCTGCAAGCCTTTATCAAAGCTCCATTCGAGCCACTAGATCAGGTTCCGATTAAATTCTTGTCTCTTAAAACAGCCCTGCTGTTGGCTTTAACATCCGCAAAGAGGGTGAGTGATTTATCTGCCCTCTCTGTCCCTCCGTCATGTCTCAGAATTCAGGCTGATGGCAGCTCAGCTGATCTGAGGCCTAACCCAGCGTTTATGCCTAAAACATCACAAGCTCATTTAAATCAAGAGCAATATCGTTGGAGGGATTTTTTCCCTCCTCCCCACAAATCAGAAGAAGAAGCATCTTTCCATCTTCTCTGCCCTGTATGTGCATTGACGTGTTATGTAGCACGCACGGCGGCACTGCGTCAGACTCAACATTTGTTTGTGCACTGTAAAGGAGCATCTGCAGGTCGCCCATTATCCACCCACACTGGCTGTGTGGCGTCATTTCTGAAGCCTACAGAGCATCAGATATAGAGCCTCCTGACAACCTCAGGGCGCACTCGACCAGAGGTATCGCATCTTCGACTGCTTTGCATAATGGTATGACAATGCAGGATATTTGCACCGTGGCCGCGTGGTCAACACCCTGTTCATTTATTCGCTTTTATTTACGTGATGTGTCAGCTTGTTCCATGACACATTCTGTCCTTAGTGCCTTACAGAATGAATATTTTTGTTTCATGGAATCTCGTTTAACTCACATCTGACTGCATGCATTTCCAGTGTGAGATGTTGTTATCAGTCACAGGTTATTACTGTTGTTCTTGTTCTATGGTCACTAATCAGTTCATGACTTCTGTCATCAATCAGTTCATTTGATTAATAATCTGTTCACTTATTATTAATATGTTCATGTTGAAGAGCCGTGAATCTGCTCTGTTCACGGCCTTTTTCAGCCTCTCCTCTTTCCCATTGAAAACTTTTCCAGGGCGTTCATGCATTTGGAACGCGTAAACTACGTAGTGCGCGTCTGTGCATGGTGCGTGTAATTACGCAACGCATATTTACACACACGGAGAGCTGAGTGACAAGACGTTTTTTGGGCAAGCGGGTGCTTCATATGGTGTTCGAATGGACCCAGTGAGGCGGAGACCACATCTTGCTATGCCTTTAACCCACCAGCGACAGCTCTTAAAGGGCGAAGCCTATATGAAATAGAATGTTGGTTACGTACTGTAACCCCAGATTCTATGAGTATAGGCGTAGCCCTTTAAACGTCGGGTCTCACTGGCTCCTAAAAGGCTGAAGAAAAAAGATATTTGGGAGACGATTACCCTCTCAACGTAATTTATACGGATCGGGTGGGGCCCACATAACAGATGGGCGTGGACTAAATTTTTTTAAGTGCGATGCTTTGCATGACGGGATAAACCCACCAATGACAGCTCTTAAAGGGCTACGCCTATACTCATAGAATCTGGGGTTACAGTATGTAACCAACGTTTGTCAGTCTGTCTGAAACAGTCTGTCTATGTGTCTGTGTCTGTCTGTCTCTGTATGTCTGTGTGTCTGTCTGTGTCTCTGTGTCTGTCTCTGTGTTTGTGTCTGTCTGTCTGTGTTTCTGTGGCTGTGTCTTTGTCTGGCTGTGTGTCTGTCCGTGTATCTGTCTGTGTGTCTGTCTGTCTGTCTGTGTGTCAGTCAGTCTGTCTGTCTGTGTCTGTGTTTGTGGGTGTCTGTGGGTGTGTCTGTCTGTTTCTGTGTCTGTCTATGTGTCTGTCTGTGTCTGTGTGTCAGTGTATGTCTGTGTGTCTGTCTGTGTCTGTGTGTCTGTGGCTGTGCCTGTCTGTCTGTCTGTGTATATGTCTGTGTGTCAGTCTGTCTGACTGTCTGTGGTCATGCCAGTCTGTGTGTCTGTCTGTCTGTGTGTCTGTCTGTCTGTGTGTGTCTGTCTGCCAGTGTCTGCCTGTATTTGTGTCTGTATGTCTGTCTGTATGGGTCTGTGTGTGTCTGTGTGTCTGTCACTGTCTGTATATGTGTTTCTGTGTGTGTGTCTGTCTCTCTGTGTGTTTGTCTTTGTCTGTGTGTCTGTCTGTGTGTCTGTCTGTGTCTGTTTGTATGTCTTTCTGTGTCTGTGTCTGTGCATGTGCCTGTGTCTGTGTCCGTATCTGTCTGTCTGTGTTTCTGTTTGTGTATATGTGTTTGTGTCTGTGTGTGTGTTTGTCTGTGTGTATGTCTGTCTTCCTGTCTGTGTGTCTGTCTGACTTTCTGTGTCTGTCTGTCTGTCTGTGTGTCTGTTTGTGTCTTTGTCTGCCTGTCCGTCTGTCTGTTTGTGACTGTCTGCATGTATGTGTGAGTCTGTGTTTGTATTTGTCTGTGTGTCTGTCTGTCTGTTTGTCTGTCTGTGTCTGTGTCTGTCTGTGTGTGTCTGTATGTCTATTGTGTCTGTGTGTCTATCTGTCTGTGTGTCAGTCTGCGTCTCTGTTTTTGTGTTTGTATGTCTGTCTTTGTGTGTGTCTGTGTTTGTGTCTGTATGTCTCTCCTGTGTCTGTGTCTGTCTGTGTGTCTGTATTTCTGTGTCTTTGTCTTGCTTTGTGTCTGTCTGTGTGTGTGTCTGTGTTTGTGTTTGTATGTCTCTTCTGTGTCTGTGTCTGTCTGTGTGTCAGTCTGCATGTCTGTTTCTGTGTTTGTATCTGTCTTTGTGTGTGTCTGTGTCTGTATGTCACTCCTGTGTCTGTGTCTGTCTGTGTGTCTGTATTTCTGTGTCTGTGTATTTGTCTTGCTTTGTGTCTGTCTGTCTGTGTGTGTGTATGTGTTTGTGTTTGTATGTCTCTTCTGTGTCTGTCTGTGTGTCTGTCTTTCTG
>NW_023621486.1:3331-5434 GCF_014905685.2 Nematolebias whitei
TGTCTGTCTGTGTGTCTGTCTTTCTGTGTCTGTGTCTGCCTGTGTGTGTCTGTCTTCCTGTCTGTGTCTGTCTCTGTGTCGTGTGTCTGTCTGTGTGACTGTGTCTGTCTGTGTGTCAGTCTGTGTCTGTCTTTGTGTCTGTCTATGTGTCTGATTCTGTCTGTGTGTCAGTCTGTCTGTCTGTGCGTTTGTCTGTGGGTCTCTCAGTATGTCAGTCTGTCTGTGTCTATTTGTGTCTGCCTGTGTGTCAGTCTGTTTGTCTGTCTGTCTCTCTGTGTCTGTCTTTCTGTTTGTGCCAGTCTGTGTTTCTGTCTGTGTCTGTCTGTGTGTCAGCCTGTCTGTCTTTCTCTGTATCTGTCTGTGTCTATGTCTGTCTGTGTCCATGTCTGTCTGTGGGTGTGTCTGTTTTTCTGTGTGTCTGTCAGTGTGTCTGTCTGTGTGTCTTTGTGTATGTGTCTGTGTGTCAGTGTCTGTTTTACTGTCTGTCTGAGTCTGTGTGTCTGTGGCTTTGCCTGTGTCTTTCCGTGTGTCAGTCTGTCTGACTGTCTGTGTCTGTATGTATGTGTCTGTCTGTCAGTGTGTCTGTCTGTGTGTGTGTGTGTCTGTCTGTTTGTCTGTGTGACTGTCTGTCTGAATCTGTGTGTATGTGTATGTGCCTGTGTCTGTCTGTGTGTCTGTGTGACTGTCTGTCTGTGTCTGTGTGTCAGTGTCTGTCTTACTGTCTGTCTGAGTCTGTGTGTCTGTGTATGTGCCTGTGTCTGTCCGTGTGTCAGTCTGTCTGACTGTCTGTGTCTGTGTCCATGTAAGTCTGTGTGTCTGTCTCTGTCGGTCCGTGTGTCTGTCTGTGTCCATATCTGTCTGTGGGTGTGTCTGTGTCTTTGTATGTGTCTGTCTGTGTGTCAGTCTGTCTGTCTGTGTGTGTCTGTCTGTTTCTGTGTCTGTCTGTGTGTCTGTCTCTTTCTGTGTTTCTGTCTGTCTGTATCTGTCTCTGTGTCTGTCTGTGTGTGTGTCTGTATGTCTGTGTCTGTATCTGTCTGTGTGTATGTCTCTGTCTGTCTGTCTGTGTGTTTGTCTGTGTGTCTGTCTGTGTGTGTCTGTGTCTGTGTGTCTGACTGTGTCTCTGTGTTTGTCTGTCTCTCTCTTTATGTGTCTGTGTGTCTGTGTCTGTGTCTGTCTGTATGTCAGTCTGTGTGTCTGTGTGTCTTTCTGTGTCTGTGTGTCTGTTTGTGTCTTTCTTAGTAAATGTGTGTGTCTGTCTGTGTGTTAGTCTTTCTGTCTGTCTCTGTGTCTGTTTCTGTCTGTGTGTCAGCCTGTCTGTCTGTGTGTCTGTCTGTCTGCCTGTTTGTCAGTCTGTGTCTGTTTGTCTTTGTCTGTCTGTGTGTCAGCCTGTCAGTCTGTCTGTGTCTGTTTGTGTGTGAGTCTGTGTCTGTCTGTGTGAATGTCTGTGTCTGTATCTATTTGTGTCAGCCTGTTTGTCTGTTTGTCTGTCTGTCTGTCTGTGGCTCTCTGTGTGTGTGTTGTGTGTCTTTCTACCAGTCAGTCTGTCCATCTCTGTCTGTGTCTATGTCTGTCTGTGTGTATGTCTGTGTGTCTGTCTGTGTCCATGTCTGTCTGTGTCTGTCTATCTTTTTCTGTCTGTGTGTCAGTCAGTCTGTCTGTGTCTGTCTGTGTTTGTGTCTTTCTGTCTGTGTTTGTGTTTGTATTTGTATCTGTCTGTTAGTCAGTTTGTCTGTGTCTGTCTGTCTATGTGTCTGTATTTCTGTCTGTCTATGTCTGTTTTTCTATGTGTCTGTGTGTGTTTGTGCCTTTGTCTGTGTCCCTGTCTGTCTGTGTCTGTGTCTGTCTGTCTTTGTCTGTTTGTGTGTCAGTCTGTGTCCGTATGTCTGTCTTTGTATGTCTCTGTGTGTGTGTCTGCCTGTCTGTCTTTCTGTCTGTGTGTCGGTCTGTGACTCTGTCTGTCTGTGTCTGTGTGTCTGTCTGTATGTGTGTCTGTATGTCTATCTGTTTATATGTCTGTCTATGTGTGTGTATGTCTGTATATGTGTTTGCCTGTGTATGTGTGTCAGTCTGTGTCTGTATCTGTTTGTATGTCTGTCTGTGTGT
>NW_023621487.1:0-5426 GCF_014905685.2 Nematolebias whitei
TGAAAGAACCCGTTTTAACAGTATGAATATATCTCAGGATATGTCATTCTACATCTGGTGGCCCGTGACGGTTCATAAATGGACTGTTGTATTCGTGTAAAGATTGAATATTTCATGTTGGCATGGAAAAAGTGCAGAGTCAGCTGCTGTGAAACGCAGCGAGCTGAACTAAGCGCTTGGAGAAAAACACTGCATGATTACGCTGGCGATGTTTTGAAAGCTGACAATTGTGAGTCAATATGTCTTTATGAAAGCTGAAATTGTACATCTGTGGTGTAACATAAGCTGATGAGCTGTGGAATACGTTATTCTGTTTAAACTGTGGTCCAAACGAACAGAGGTTCTGTTGGTTCCGGTTCGGTTTCTGAAAAGTTCAACCGGGTTGTTTTAAATGGTGGGAAAGACGTTTTTAATGCCGGGGCGCCGACTCCGTGCAGCTCAGAGCTTGATTTGTGACACTTGTAGCAGAAAATGGTGCATTTTGACAGTTTAAGAGACGCAAAGTTGACGAACTATTTCAGGCTAACAGTAACATGCTAGTTGGAAAAACGCTGCGTGATTGGTTGAATTCAGCTGAGTGGGACGCTGTGATTCGCTGAAGAAGTGAATGACGTGCCTACGTCACTTCCTCTGACCCCCGTGTTGCTTTGTCATTGGTAGATTCAGTCACGTGACCCGGAAATGAAAACTCGTTTTTCATAGGGAATAAAATCTGCTTTTTAAAGCTGAAAAGCGCTTTAAAGTTGATTCTGATACGATGCTACGTGTCTTCGAAGCATAATCGCTGAAATTTTGCTACGTTAGAGTTTAAAATCCGTCATTAGATGATGTTTTTGAACGACGCTAGCGATGCTAATTATAAGCTAACAGCTAACGACCGGATGAGTGACGTGTCACGTCACTTCCTCCATGTCGGAAATGAGCTCGGTTGCAACCGGAGCCTTTGCTGTGCTTAAAATCACTAAATAAAGCCGCCACATGTCCCAGAAAACTCGTGTTCATGCAAAAAGTCGTGCTTGTTGAAACAACGCCAAGTTTAAGCTTTAAAACCGTTCAGAAATGTTGATTTTAACCGAGTTTAGCCGAAGCTAACTTTAAGCTAAACGGCTAACAACAGGATGTCAACAGAACGTCACAGGAAGTCGTCATAGACTCCTGCTGGTAGAAAGCTAAACACTGCCCCCTCCTGTAGGAACTTGAGATCACAGTTTCACTATGTTTTAGGTTATTTTTGAGTGAAATTAAACGTGTTTTCTTTCTGTAAGGCATTTTTGAGTTAATAAACGTTCCTCAAAGCTGAATAATCACTGTTATCTTGCATTTAAAAAGTAATTAAGGTATTTATGCAGAAAGGCATTTACCAGGACATTTTTCATTCACTGAATTCCTCAAACAGGAGGGACAAAATGAAAAATTAGAAACTTTTTAAAAGATACGGTTCAGATATTCACAGAGTTGATAAGTTTAATCATTTGCTGGAAAGATAATGCACGTTTAATTGCTAGATCATTAAATAAGAGTAAATATATCAGTAAAAAGAGACTTTTCTGATTTTTTTTACCACCTAAACAATTACATCTCCTATTTAAATTTTTAAATAGCAGATATTGGCAGGAAAACAGGAGTATAACAGTTTTTCTGAATAAGACTGATTATTCCTCATCATCAATTTTCTTTTTTCTTTTCACCCACCTGGGTTGATGAGTAACTGTTTAAAATAGCAAATTTCTGGAAGTAAACGGTTTAAAAAATGTTTTAAACTGATGATTGCTGTGAGACTAAAAAGAAAAATTGCAGGTTTATAAAAATTCAGTGCTTTAGAGTGAAAGACACTGAGGGGCTTGGTAATCTAGTATCTGTTAAGAAATAAGCACGTTAAGTAACACTGCCAGAGAAGCATTTACTTAAGAATATTCATGAATTGGGGTAAAACCTACAAATAGGTACCCACATTTGAATGAGTTGACTTATAACAGTACTTTTGTGTAAACCCAAAGCTAGAATAGTGTGAAACTCATTGACATTTGAATACAATTATTTACCTGTAAAAATATCTGAAGCTGGCAATTGTTTTATCCAGAAAAAATGCTGAACGGTGAATAACCATGACAGGTGTCAGGGAAAAAGATTTTGATCCTTATGAGATGAAGGACTGTTTAGAAGATGCGTTAGCGCTGCTGACAGCATCCTTACATCCATATGGCAAACAGGCGGACAGCATGAACCCAAAAGAGTTATTGGACAATCTGATGGAGGTTGCAGAAGGTGTGACCTCTACAGAAATTACAATGTCAAGTTATGAAAAGCTGGCTAGAATTGCAATTTTGCTGAAAGAATCATTCTATGCAGTTGTTAAGAAAGCTGATGACCTTGCACTAAGGTTATACAGTGAAAAAGTGTTTGCTCAGGAAATTGAAGGTCACTACCTTCAATTTAAAAGTGAACACGAGGTCCTCACAAGAAAACATTATGAACAGATGTTTCAATTACAGCAATATGCACGTGCAGAAGTTGATTCAGTGAACAGCAAAATACAATTACTTGAGGCATCACTATCTGAAGCCAGGGATGCTAAAGATGTGCTTAAAACACAACTTAACGAATGCACACTGGTAAAAGCGGTAGTACTCCAACGATGTCTGCTTTTACAAAGTGAATGTCGGACATCACAGGAACGCCTGAAGGCTTGTGAGGAGGAACTGGCCGCAGCAACAAATAAAAATTCTGACGTGGGGCGAGTTTGTCTGGAACTCAGAGAAGACCGTGGACAGAGTCCAGGTCACCCACAAACACCTCGGAAAGATGTTGTTGCACCTCCACATGTGTGGAGAGAAAAACCTCCAAAAGTCTATTACACACCTCTTGCTTTTAAGCCCATCCAACCACCCTCACCTAAAGTGGTAGGAACAGACCTGAACAGGTCTCCTCCACCAAACGTGCGACAGTGTGCTGTGAATGTGTTCGAGGCATGTTCTCATTTTAAGACGCCCATAGAAGTGTTTCCTGGTGTAAAGGTTAAACCCCACTCCCTAGTAATGGAAGGACAGCGTGCGTCGCCACCACCTCCTAAAACAGGCGAGAAAAGGCAGTATTTTCAAACTAACAAACCACGTAATGAAGGTGCACGCTGGGACAAAAAGGCTCCTCTTTCAGAGGATGAACGTGATTATCGTAAATGGGGCATGCGTGGGATGCAAAGATATGGGATCCAAGAGGATCCATATTATCAGGGGAAATCTGAAGAGGAACCCCCAAAAGACGTACCTAACCCTCCCCCACCTCGGACGAAACGGACCGAGGCGATAAAATCAAAAAGGTCCCAGGAACAAGGCCCTACACCTCTGAGCTCGGAGGAGACAGAGAAACTACAAAGGTTTGTAGAAACTTTGAAAAACGCTGAAATGGGAATCCAACCAGGAGCACAATGTAGTGATCTGATCGCTACTAAATCTGAAGGCGCGAATGACAACATTACAGATGTCGGTGAAACACACCAAGACATTGCTGTCGTTGCCTCCAACAACCCCTCATCGGACGAAGGGGGGGTAAGCTCACACACAAACGATGATGAGTCATCACAAACTGAAAACTCAGAACCTGACTTTCATGATTTTGAACTAGGCATTCCAGTTCTGGGAGGACTCCCAGATAACCTGGTACCGAGTCAAGAAGCTGGGCCAGTATGTTTCACGAAACCATCACAGGCCATCGCTCTTTTCTCAAACAATGACGTCGACCAAGGACCACAAACCTATGGTGTCTTACCCATAGACAGGTCCGACGACTCAGAAAAGGATTCGTTGGAGCTCCCCAAGGAGCAAGAACCCTCATCAGTCTCATCACAGATTGAACAGGTGGTCGCCCAAGCCGACACTCTGACATCTGATGAAGAAAGAGACAAACTTCGCCAAGTTCTTTTAAAATATGAAAAGTCATTTTCAACTGACCCAGACATCACCCAACTTCAGGAGTTGGATGATCCTGCAATTAAATCGATGATACTGTATCTGACTGACCCAGACAAATACACTCCATCGAAAGTCAAACTGGATTCCGATCCAGACCTAAAAGTCCTCTTTCAGCTGCGCAAACAGTTAAAACTACTCAAGGACAACCTAACTTTAGCTCATGGAGCGACGTCCTCACCCGTGTTCGCGGTCTCCCATGACCGAAGGGGGGTGACGCCAGTTAGGGTAATGCTACCAGACGCGATAACGTGAGCAAATCTGACATCCAGAGTGAGTGGCGCACCGAAACGTCGTTTTCTAGTTGCTTAATCACTGCTTTTGTCAATGTTGAAACGTTGTTTAACTGGTTGCTTAGTCACTGTTGTTGTCGATGTTGAGACATCGTTTAATTGGTTTTTGGTATTGTTTCTGGACACCCCAAGCAAGAATGAATTTTGTTGTGTAGTTAAGTTAGAGACTAAGAGGCCTTTAACCATGCCAACATGCAGTTCATTCGTTAAATTGCAATCTGTGCGGAGTCAATGTATATTATTGCTACCTTAAGTACCATAATCTACATTGGTCTCACAACGCTTAAGCCGAACCTACTCGAACAATTCTATTCGGGGGGATAGCTAATTCTTTTTGATGAGTCTCGCCATGGACTTCCAAAACATTTATGGGGAAACCAAACACCCAATCTCAAGTCGTTCGTCTAAAAGACAACAGACAATTGAACCAAACTATATTTTACCATGTAAAGCTAACTTAAACCAAGTTATAAATGGAAAAATAGTTTGGACCCCTTTTCTATAGGTATAAACCCCTGTAGTTACCCTTTTCAGCATGTTCCACCCCTTAACTGGTAGTTGTAGCTGTTCCCAACCATAATAGCTAACACACCAGGTGCATATAGTTTAAGGCCTTATGTAAAATCCCCTTCATAAGCCCACCTTAAACCACATAATTGCATGGCACATTTGAACCAGAACGGCACAGACTGGACATCCACCCAGCGACGACCTTCGCTGGAGGAGACCTGCAATCCTGATGTTGGTCTCCAATCTTCATCCAGTGGCTGCATCTTCGGTTCAATCCAAGGGTACCCCTCTGTATGCTGATCAATCAACACTTCCAATCGTTGTGGATTTACCGTTGTGGATTATATGACTTTTTCAATGGATTACAGACTCTGTTTCCAAGGGGTTAAAGCATTGCTACAATGGAATTACCAACAACGTTATGGAATTATAATCAACACAATGGAATTAACAAGAACATTGTGGAATTACCTTTGACTTTGTTTTCCTTGCTGGATTACTTTTGACTTTTGTTTTCCTTGCTGGATTACATCAAGCTCAAGGACATTCGAAGGCGTAAGTTCATGTTTGGAATTCATCCCCATGGACAGGTGATGATTTCCAAAGGGGGGACTGTAGTGGACTAGGCCTGATGTCGAAACCTTGACCTTAGGCACCT
>NW_023621488.1:0-2047 GCF_014905685.2 Nematolebias whitei
ATATATATATATATATATGTAAGCTGTGAAGTCTGGATAGATTTTCCTTTTAAACAGTGACACACTTTGTCATTTGATACATTTTGTATGAAAAACCAGGAGCTTGTGAGACATTTGAACACGTGCGACGCTGCCAGAAATAGCAAATACTTGACTGTAAGCAAAGTTTCCACCATCTGCTTCAGAGATAAAAGAAAAGGAGGCACAGTTGCTCAAATCGTACGTGTCTGACCTCTTCGTCATTATAAGGCTGCCTCAAGTACTCATGCAGAGGAGCTTGAGCTTTTTTATGAGAAGAGAAAGAGCGGAAATGTCACAAGGTATTGGTTTAATTGGCATTTCAATGAGCAGGGACAGCAGTAAACTCCTTTCTGTTTTTGTTTTCTCGTTCTGTTTCATTAAATTGCTGGGCTTCCTGAGTCAGCCTCTGCACAATACATTGTGTGTGCAAGGTTGGGCGAGAAACGCACAGTAATTACCGTATAGCAGCATCACCAGCCAGTCATGTCACTTGTAATTCCATGCTGTATTGACTGATGCGGTGCTGTAAGCAAATCATCATGGATTACTGAATTTTCTCTGTCATAAAACTTGTGCTTCTCTTTTGTTGCTGCTCATCCACACACTGATTTGCAGTTCGACGATAACAAAAGACAATGTAGCTTGGACAGACTGGTGCCGCTGAGAGATTTCAGAGAAAGCATTCAGCATTATTATTATTTTTTGTCTTGTTCTTATGAGAAGTGAAATTGCTCCAGACCCACAGAGCTGAATCAGACAGAAATTATAATCTTAACGACTCCCTTTTAGCATTTCTTCCCTGGCAAACTGGGACCACATTCAGAAACTTGTACAATGATCAGAGCTGGCAGTCGGGAACAAAGTTGATTGAAAAGAAGAAACACGTAGCGGGACAAATAAAAGCTTGTTCATTTATTTAACATTTTGCAAAGATATACATAAAATTCCAACTTTCTGGCTACTCTTCTAATTATACTATCATTTACCTTCGTTTGTAGGATTGGTTTTTGTGGTATTAAGTCACTTCATGTCACAAATAATTTATTTTTCACTGCACAACAACTCTTCAGTGTTTATTTTAAATATGTTTTAGTAGTTTAACACAGTGGTTCTCAAACTGAGGGTCTGCGAGCCGGTGTTTTGGGGTCTACGAAAAAAAAAAACTTTTTTTTTTGCAAGCACGTAGATTTTTAATAACCTGTTAAAATGCACCAAAATGCAAGAAATCACATGTACTTGATTTAAAATTTTTGGGGTGACCCCCTCAAATTCACTATTTGCGTTCTGGCATCGATCAGTTTAAAAATGAATCCCTGTTACTTGATCTGACTACTGCTGTTTTGAGTCTGTTCAGTTTTATGTAAAGAGTTTTCTATAATAATTTTGAAGAAATGGTGAGATACATTTTTTGTGTTCATTATGTGAATAGGTAAAGTTTTAAAGTGGTTTTTGATGCTGCTAATTTTCGCAAAATTGTAATTTTTGGAAATTGAAATTACAAATGTTGTTAATTAAGTGTGTCTTGAATGAAAAATACCCCATGTTTAAAAGTATAACTATTATATTAACACTATTAAAGAACAGGTCTTAAGTATTTATGTTACACAAATATTTCCATTGCATTAAACAGACCCATTGAATAAAATTAATTAATAAACATGAGGGTTAGGAGGGGGTCCCTGAAACTTTTTCTCCCCTGTAAGGGGGCCCTGAACCCAAAAAGTTAGAGAATCCCTGGATAACAATATAAAGTTAGTAGCAGTAGTCATTGCAACACATGACATCAAATGTAAAAACGGTGATTCTGAATGATTAAATGGGGAATGTTTTATAGACTTTACTCAAATTTTTTTTCAAAATTTTGAAATTCATGTCCACACTGAATGGAAACAAAGCTCTCGGCATTAGCTGGTTTGTAGATAAACCATTCTAAGCTGTAAGTTTAATGTTTGACCTGTTTTCAATCCCTTCGGCTGTTTTTGTATGTATGTATGTATGTATGTATGAATGCATGTATGTATGTATG
>NW_023621488.1:2057-5424 GCF_014905685.2 Nematolebias whitei
TATGTATGTATGTATGTATGTATGTATGTATGTATGTATGTATGTATATATGTATGTATGAATGCATGTATGTATGTATGTATGTATATATGTATGTATTGTATGTATGTATGTATCCTTTATTTAACCAGGAAAAAATAACTCGTTGAGATTAAAAATCTCTTTTCCAAGAGTGACTTGGCCAAGACAGCAGCATAAAACATACAACAAATACAAAATACAAACCAGATACACAAAATAAATTCCCAGAGAAATCACATAATTACACATTAGGGCAGTTACATGCGTCAAGTGATCTGATCTCTCATTCCTTTATAATTGATTTAAATTGTCCCAACGTAACAAAAGATGATAACTTGAAATCCTTCTGCACAACATTCCAATTGCAGGGGCGAAATATTTTAAAGCCTTTTTACCCAGTTCAATTCTGACCTTTGGGACCTGCATCAAAATGATATCCTGAGAGCGCAGATTATAATGGTTGAAAGTTCTAGATAAAAGTGAACATAAATATGTAGGAAGATCCCCAAGGATGCATTGATAGATAAAAAAAACAAAAAACAGCTATAATGTTGTAGTTGGCATCTGGTCACGTTTAAATGCAGGTCACAACAATTTGAAGAAAATATAATCATGATTTTGTTTCTTATTTGATTTATTTATTTATTTTTTGGTCCATGACTTTGAAATGAGTACCTTTGACATTTTTCTCTGTCTAAAGATTACCGGTAAATCCCCAAATACTCATCTTTGGTTGTTGAATTACCGTACGGCATTTTAAAACAGTTTGTCCATTAATAAGCCAAACCTTTAATGCATTAAAATCTCTTAGATTTGACCTTGACTAGTGACTGCAGCCCTGCTGGTGACAGAAAGCTGCTTCAGTGGATGCACCACCTTGATGTGCTTCATATCCACACACAGAAGTCGTGGATTATTATAAGCAGGAGAGAAAAAGCTCTGTGTATTTTTTTTTTCTAAACAGAACACACCAAAAAGATTAGAGTACAGTAATTAACATTCCCCCTAAAGTGACCTCCTGTGTCTGTGTTGCTCGACTTTATCTGCAGGTACTTTTGCAAATTTGGTTCACTATAACTCTGCTGTTGTTTTTCACATATGCATTTTTTACCATGTATTTTTGTCCTGAACAGCACGGTGGCACAGTTGGTAGAGCTGCTGCCTCTCAGCAAGCAGGTTGCCACTGTTCAAATCCTGGTCCGGAGGCCTTTCTGGGTGGAGTTTGCATGTTCTCTCCGTGCATGCGTGTGTTTTCTCCAAGTACTCCAGTTTCCTCCCACAGACCAGAAACATGCACGTTAGACTGATTGGTAACTCTAAATTGTCTCTAGGTGTGAGTGAGAGAGTGAATGGTTGTTTGTCTCGTTTGTCTCTATGTGTCCCTGTGATGGACTGGAGACCTGTCCAGGGTGTCCCCCGCCTCTCGCACAGTGATTGCTGGATATGGGCACCAGTAACCTCCATGACCTGAAAAGGAAGAAGCCGGTAAAGACGATGGATGGATGGATTTTTGTCCCGTTTGTGTGTGTGCATGGTTCTACTTCAAGCTTTACGACTGCTTTACCAGGGGAATACCGTTCTGGACACAATTACTGGGGAAGAAATCAACAAGCTAGGATGTAGTTACTTTGTAGTTGCAATTTCAAGTGTGTCTCAGAGAAAAACAGTATTCCAATATGCAGTATGCATGCAGATGAGTTCATTATGAGCCTTGTAATAATAACTTAAATAATGTTGATTTATTGTGGATTTTTTTTATTGCATGTTTATGAAACAAATTTGACTCAATAAGCAAAGATGATCAGTTTTAATAAACAATGGTTGACGACTGAATCAATTACATGTAATAAGTATAACTGAACTTAACATATTTTTTCTATGTATTGATTAATTAATTTACAGATTATTGCAAACAAAAGGTCCATATGAGAACATTTTAACATTGACCATGATGGGTCTGTGGGCTGGTTGTACCATCCATCTGTAGACAGCAGAGGCTAATCTCCTACCAGCAGGACGGCTGTAACATTAGCTTCAGTACCGGTGCTAACGAACACTCGCTTTGCATTTAAATGATACCTTAAGCTTGACGTGCTGAGCTCATTTAGGTACAATTTGCACATGACTTTGTTCTTCTTTACACTACCATTGTTTTTTTAACCACCAAATAGTATAGCCAGAGAGTTCCTCTTATTCTCCACTGCAAGCAACTTAAACTGGCCAATAAACTTTAGGTGCATTTTCTCCATCTACCAGGCTGCAGTATTATTACCAGTGTGCCAGAAAGTGGGGAACAGAGCCATTAATATGGTTTATTTTTTCAATGCATTACTTTTTCTGTAGTAATCTTTTTTTTTCCATCCATCCATTATCTTTACCCGCTTATTCCAATTTTGGGTCACGGGGGTCGCTGGTGCCCATGTCCAGCAATCACTGTGCGAGGGGCGGGGTACACCCTGGACGGGTCGCAAGTCCATCACAGGGACACATAGAGACAAACAACCATTCACTCTCTCACTCACACCTAGGGACAATTTAGAGTTACCAATCAGCCTAACATGCATGTTTTTGGTCTGTGGGAGGAAACCGGAGCACCCGGAGAAAACCCACGCATGCACGGAGAGAACATGCAAACTCCACCCAGAAAGGCCCCTGGACCGGGGTTTGAACCAAGGACCTGCTCGCTGAGAGGCAGCAGCTCTACCAGTTGCGCCACCGTGCTGCCCGTAATCTTTTTTTAAATTTTTTTAATTATTAATTGCAATTGATGCTTTAAAGTCCTGGCCCTAAAACAGATACCATGAGAGAAGTAAAACAAAACTATAGTAAATAAACTGCAGTAAATTCTCACAGGAATATGAAATAATGTGTGCACTCAGCTTCCAGCTTAATACTGTTAGCACCCAGCTAATACCATATGATTAAACTGCTTCACTGACTCTTTTAAACACAAAACTTTTCCTTTGAAGTGGGAGTACATTGGAACGTTATGACCAATAATTATTTCACCTGTAGTTGGTTCTTTAAACAGCCTCAGTTTGGAGAAATAGAGTTTAAATTAGGCATGCACAATATTGGATTTTTATTGGCCGATATCTGATATGCCGATATCCATCCATCAATTATCTTTACCCGTTTATTCCATTTTGGGTCACGGGGGTCACTGGTGCCCATGTCCAGCAATCACTGTGCGAGGGGCGGGGTACACCCTGGACAGGTCGCAAGTCCATCACAGGGCCACATAGAGACAAACGAGACAAACAACCATTCACTCTCTCACTCACACCTAGGGACAATTTAGAGTTACCAATCAGCCTAACATGCATGTTAGGCTGATTGGTAACTC
>NW_023621489.1:0-4763 GCF_014905685.2 Nematolebias whitei
AAACAATAAAACATTTTTGACTACACATTATTATGTTTAGCTTGATTTAAAGCAGGAGTTCAGTCCTTTTGTTTCCAGCTGCTGAGGAGAACTTTGATCAGGCTTCACTTCACTAAAGCTGGTCGTCTGCCATGCATCATCACTTCAGACACCAGGTTTATTGACAATACCTAGCCATAATATTAAAAAACAAATTCCATTTTGGTTGTTGAAAAATGTAAAAATAGTTATAATCGATTCATAAAAGAAAAATATTAATAATACTTAACTTATTTTAAAAAAAAAAACAAATACAACTAGCCAAATCAGTGTTTGCCTTCCACAAACGCCTATTAGTCACAAACGCCCATTTTTGGCCTGCAGAGAAACCTCTTCTCCTTTCAGGAGCGGGTGAAGTGCTGCAGTTACTATGCCGGGGCATTAGTTGGCGCTGTGATTTTGTATCTTTGGTTAACGCGCATGCGTGCTGCCGCGGCCTGCACTTCCTGTGAGCTAACGTCCAGCTAACTCCAGTCATGACGGTGACGAAGGTTGGATTTTGGCTGGATTTGTGGAGAGGAGTCGACATTTTTTGACGGCAAGCAGGACCGCTTTGTCTAAAAAGTCCACACCGATCATTGAGTGGGCCCAAACCGAACGATGTTGGACCTTACTACGTAATAATCCGTAGTGCATTTACAGCAGGTAATGTTTTACTTTATATCACACAACATCCAATTGAGTTTTTATTTTTAATCTGTTTCTCTATATGTCTTCCACAAAAAGAAGCTGTCTTCCCCCTCAGCGGATCGATTCTGGACGAGTTTCTGCTCAGCTCGCGCAGTTAGGAGGGACGTTTGGAGAGAGAGGAATGTTGGATGAGTTATTTAAAAATCCCCTCAGTTAACTTGTTTTAGTAGTGGGTTTAATTTAATTATCAGTGTTTGTGTGACATACAATTTGTGGTGCTGAATAAATAAAAAATAGAATAAAATATATCTGTTGCCTTCATTTATTTTTCAACTTTAGTAGTATCATTATTCTAAATGTGGATTACATAATTTTCAGCGTGCGTCATGTAGCTCAAAGCTTCAGTTTCTCCCATACAAACATAGATGCTGTTTATAATTATTAACTGTTGCCATTTAGCACGTATATATTAGTGCAGTGCGGCGTGTGCGAATGTGTGTGTGTGTGTCTGTGTGTCAGTTCTTTTAGACAGAGAGCTGGCTGCAGTGGGATAACAGCTCTGGGACTACTCACACTGACCTTGTGATTTTATTTAAAACTAAATAAAGTCAACTAGACTTTATAGCTCTGGTCATAACATGTATGTTAACAAAACAAAATAAAGAAGAAAACATTATAAAATTAGGAACACAAATAGTGAACAGTTGTCAGTTAAATCATAATGATTAGTAAACTCTTATTCTACAGACGAAGAAGGCAAAAGTATTTTAGTGCTTTTCCTGTCAGGATTTTGTGGACAGGAACGAACCCAGTAGTGCAGACAGGACTCAACTCGGCAGATTACAAAAATAAGTATTTTAATAGAGAATAAAGAACAAAATAACAGCTGACGTGGCAGCAAAACTTACATATAAACAGAAGGCTCAGAGGGAAACTCAGGGAGGACTCAGGAGAGCTCAGGGGAGACGCAGGAGAACGCAGGAGAACGCAGAGACCCAACGAATACGACCCGACGAGGAACAACACAGAACAGGAGGCTTATATACAAGGACAAGACAAGACGTGATTACAACAGCTGTGACGAGACAAAGTGACGGCAAGATGCAAGATGGCCGCGCTCAGAGCAGTTGCAGCTTCACAGGCTCCCGGTACCATCCCAGTTTTTAGAAGTTTTGATATTGACTCTGTGCCTGACTCCGCGCGATTTATGCGTGTGAACTATAGCCGAACCGAACTGATGAGAATAGGAGCGAATTTGCCACGAAATATAGCAGAAATCAGCAACAAACTCAAAGCTACGCTCTGCAGAATGCAGATCTTAAAGTCATCTACCTGGAAGCTGCAGCAGAGGCGTTCCAGCGGGCAGAAGAGGAAGCGCTGCTCCCGGCTTAAGAGGAGAGGATGCCGGGCGGGGGTTATGGTGAGGCTACGAGCTAACGCTAAAGCCGGTAAACTCCCCATGCCGTCTCTCTTTCTGTCGAATGTCCGCTCGTTGGACAACAAGGTGGATTTACTTCGTCTGAGAGCGGGCGCCTCAGAAGAGATGAAGAAGTGTGCAGTGCTTTGCCTCACAGAAACGTGGATTACAAGCGAAACGCCGGACTCAGTCTTCCAGCTGGATGACAGACTTTTTTTTCGAGCGGACCGCTGCAGCGAGCTAACGGGGAAATCACGGGGGGGCGGAGTGTGCATTTACGTGAGTAAAAGTTGGTCCACGAACTGTACTGTTGTAAATAGCTCATGCTCGAAGGCTTTGGAGCAAATAACAGTGAAATGTCGGCCACATTATCTACCCCGAGAGTTCACGGTGACTTTCATCTCTGTCGTTTACATTCCTCCGGACGCTAATGCTAATGAATCACTGCAGGAGCTTCATGATATCATCAGCTCGCTGCAGAACAAACACCCCGAGGCTCTTTACGTGGTAGCCGGAGACTTTAACCACGTGAATCTAAAGGACTGTCTCCCAAGCTTTAATCAGCATGTGACAATTCCGACACGTGGAGACCACACACTGGACCGTGTTTACACGAACGTAAAAGATGCATACAAAGCCGAACCCCGCCCCCACCTAGGACTGTCAGACCACATCTCAATCTTCCTGGCTCCTGCTTACATGCCCCCGCTGAGACGCTCCAGACCGGTACAAAAGAAAGTTAAATGTTGGAGCCAGGACAGTGTACCCATACTGAGAGATTGTTTTGATCGAACAGACTGGCAGGTTTTCAGAGAAGCTGCTGAAAATGGAGGTTCGCTTGATCTTGACCAATACACATCCTCAGTACTGGGTTACATTAGTACATGTACTGACACAGTCTCCACTGTCAGAAATGTTAAAAGCTACCCAAACAGAAAACCTTGGCTGAATGCAGAGGTGCGTACCCTGCTGGAAGCCAGGAACACTGCCTTCAGGTCTGGAAACTCAGAGGAGCTGAGTAGGACAAGAAAAGAGCTGGTTGCTGGTATTAAGAGGGCCAAGGCCACATATGCAAAGAGGATCGAGGGTCAATTCATCTCACAAGACCCTCGGAGCATGTGGAGGGGCATTAAGTGCATAACAGATTATAAAGGAAGGAGTGAACAATGCCCCAAAGACCCATCTCTGCCTGATGCCCTCAACAAGTTCTATGCACGCTTTGAAGACCCGAACAGACCACCCAGCACCAGACTCACCTCGCCACCGGATGAAGAGCATCTCAGCGTGACCTCAGCAGAAGTAAGGAGTACCTTCAGGAGGATTAATCCGCACAAAGCAACTGGCCCAGACAACATCCCCGGAAAAGTGTTGAAGGAATGTGCTGATCAGCTCTGTGAGGTGCTGGCAGACATCTTTAACACCTCACTTACCCTGGAGACAGTTCCCACCTGCCTGAAGACTGCCACCATCATCCCAGTCCCAAAAAGCTCTACAGTGACTGGTCTGAATGACTATCGGCCAGTGGCCCTCACCCCGATAGTCGCTAAATGCTTCGAAAAACTGGTCATGACTCACATCAAAACAACCATCAACATCAACGAGGACCCTCATCAGTACGCATACCGTGAGAACCGATCAACAGAGGATGCAAACTCCTCTTTAGTCCACACTGCACTCAACCACCTGGAGCAGAAAAACTCTTACGTCCGTATGCTCTTTGTGGACTTCACATCCGCCTTCAACACCATGATCCCCCAAACCCTGATGGACAAACTATCCACACTAGGACTAAGCCCCTCCATCTGCAACTGGGTACTAGACTTTTTAACAAACAGACCACAGTTAGTGAGGATCCACAACCTCTCCTCCTCCACCATAACCCTCAGCACTGGCTCTCCTCAGGGATGTGTGTTGAGCCCCCTCCTGTTTACTCTGCTCACATATGATTGTGCAGCTACCCATCCAGGCTGTCACATTGTAAAGTTTGCAGATGATACAGCGGTGGTGGGATGCATCACAAACAATGATGAGTCCAGCTACAGGCAGGAGGTGGAACACCTGGAGAGCTGGTGCAGAGAGAATAACCTTCACATCAATGTGAAGAAGACAAAGGAGATGATTGTGGACTTCAGAAGGAACAAAAACACCTACACCCCCCTGAACATAAGAGGATCTGCGGTGGAAGTGGTCTCCAGCTACAAGTACTTGGGTGTACACATGAATGACAACCTCAGCTGGAGCAACAACACCACCAGCCTGATCAAGAAAGCTCATCAGAGACTCTACTTCCTCAGACGGCTGAGGCGAGCTGGTCTGGGAAACTCAGTCCTCACCTCCTTCTACAGGTGTGCAGTGGAGAGCATCCTGTGCTCGAGCATCAATGTGTGGCATGGAGGCTGCACAGCTGCAGAAAGAAAAGCTTTGCAGAGAGTGGTGAAGGCTGCACAGAAATCTGTTGGAATCAGTCTCCCCACCATCACAGACATCTACACCTCCAGATGCAGGAAGAGGGCCACCTGCATCATGAAGGACCCCACCCACCCAGCACACACACTTTTTGCCCCACTCCCCTCAGGAAGGAGGTTAAGGAGCATTAAGTGTAGAACCACAAGACTGAGGAACAGCTTCTACCCTGAGGCTGTTAGACTCATGAATCTCTATCTAGAATAATCACTGT
>NW_023621489.1:4863-5424 GCF_014905685.2 Nematolebias whitei
CTCAGTCCTCACCTCCTTCTACAGGTGTGCAGTGGAGAGCATCCTGTGCTCGAGCATCAACGTGTGGCATGGAGGCTGCACAGCTGCAGAAAGAAAAGCTTTGCAGAGAGTGGTGAAGGCTGCACAGAAATCTGTTGGAATCAGCCTCCCCACCATCACAGACATCTACACCTCCAGATGCAGGAAGAGGGCCACCTGCATCATGAAGGACCCCACCCACCCAGCACACACACTTTTTGCCCCACTCCCCTCAGGAAGGAGGTTAAGGAGCATTAAGTGTAGAACCACTAGACTGAGGAACAGCTTCTACCCTGAGGCTGTTAGACTCATGAATCTCTAACTAGAATAATCACTGTGAAAAACCATATCATGTTGCTGCTGATCTGTTTCATGTTGCTGCTGATCTGTTTCAATGTTGATGTGTTCATGCGTGCACATCTGCTCACAGACTCATGTTCATGTTTGTGCTGATGTTCAATGTTTTATGTTATGAGTGCTTAGTGTATATTTAGTTGATGTTTTTCTTAGTTCATATCTTAGATGTTATTACTGTTTTTCTTA
>NW_023621490.1:0-1290 GCF_014905685.2 Nematolebias whitei
CTAAATCTGATGCTCTGTAGGCTTCAGAAAAGGCCTCACACAGCCAGTGTGACAAGCGCTGGATGGATAACGGCGACCTGCAGAAGCATCTCTATAATGCACAAACAATTGTTGAGTTTGAAACGCATTGCAGCTGTGCGCGTTATGTAACACGTCAACGCCCGCACCGGGCAGAGAAGATGAAAAGATGCTTCTTCTTCTGATCTGTGGGGGGGAGGGAAGAATCCCTCCAACGATATCTGTCTCGATTTAAAAGAGCTCGTGATGTTTTAGGCATAAAGGCTGGGTTTGGTCTTAAATCAGCTGAACTACCGTCAGCCTGGATTCTGAGACATGACGGAGCGGCAGAGAGGGCCGATAAATCACTCACCCTCTTAGCGGATGTTAAAGCCAGCAGCAGGGCTGTTTAAAGAGACAAGAATTTAAGTGAAACCTGATCCAGAGGCTCAATTGGAGCTTTGATCAGGGCTCGCAGGGCCAGTGTTAAATCCCACTGTGGAACGAGTGGGCGTGAAACCGGCCTATGTCTTTGTACACCTTTTAGAAACCGCTTCATCAGCGGGTGATTAAAAGCTGTTCTGTCTCCGAACCCTTCGTGGCAGGAAGAGATGGCTGCAGCGTACGTTTTAATCGTGCTGAATGCCAACTTCCTATCCATCAGTTGTTGAAGAAAGGACAGCACGCCACCTAATGGACATGAGGTGGCCTCCAGACCTTTCTCTGTACACCAGCGCTGAAAGGCCGTCCACTTTGATGTGTACAGGGCTGTGGTAGATGCAGCGCGTGAATCTTGAATTGTGCGCACTACCTCCTGAGGGAGACCCATCTTCTCTAAGCGGGACCGCTCAGCGGCCAGACCCACAGGTGCTGGCCTATTTCTGGGTAACTCCTGATCGCTCCTCCTGCTTGAAGGAGAGCATCTTCCCTCCATGGCAGTTTCCATGGGCGACCCGACAACAGACGTTACAGGACTGGGAACCATGGTGCGTTCACGCGCTCGGGAGCTACCAGGAGAGCTGTCAATCCTTCCTCCTGAACTCGGTTCAGGAACCATAAAATCAGAGGGGGAGGGGGGAACGCGTACAGAAGCGTTTTGGGCCACGGGCTGTGGGCAAATGCATCCACCCCCAGCGGTGGATCGTCTCGTGGGCTCAGGGAAAACCATAATTGGCACTGAGCAAAAATGCTGAATCACGTTCAGCACTGTGCGACACTCCAAAACATTGATGTGGGCTGATGTGTGGTGGGGCCACAGCGCCCCTACTGCTTGAGATAAGCATGTCCCCCCCC
>NW_023621490.1:1390-5423 GCF_014905685.2 Nematolebias whitei
GTGGGGCCACAGCGCCCCTACTGCTTGAGATAAGCATGTCCCCCCCCAGCCTGACAGGGACGCGTCCGTGAAGACTGACACGTGTGACGAGGGTCTGCTGACGGGGACTCCCTCTGACAGAACCAGGGTGTTTCCCCAGTGTCGGAGGTCTGCTCTCACGGAGGGAGGGACAGTGATCATCCGTCTCTTTTGTTTTACTGGATCCACACGCAGACGCGCAAACCACCTCTGGAGGCGTCTCATGTGTAACAAACCCAGTGGGACCACTGTGTGAGCTGATGACATCATTCCCAACAGCTTCATGACGGAAACAGCTGTTACCACTTTGCCAGGTCTTACGTGGCGTAGTTGGTTTTTTAGAGTGTCGATTCTTGTTTGTGATAAGCGAGCCGTCATGGTAATTGAATTTAATTCCACTCCCAGATAAACAATTGTCTGGGCCGGGAAAATCGAGCTTTTCTTCCAATTTATGGCGAAGCCCAGATTTAACAGGTGTGATGCCAACACCTGAGCCTGTATCAGCGCTTCCTGTCTGGAGTGAGACAGAAGCAGCAGGTCGTCCAGGTAAAACAAAACTCTCATCCCTGCTCTGTGCAACGGATGCAGGGCTGTCTCCACACACTTTGAGAACGTACGAGGCGCGAGGGAATACCCGAAAGGCAGCCTGTTGTACTGGTACTTCATCCCTTGAAAGGCGAAACGCAGAAATTTTCTGTGTTTTGGGATGATTGGTATGTGAAAATAGGCATCTTTTAGATCGATGGAAACAAACCAGTCGTTTTTCTGGATGTTGTCCAACAGCTGTCTGTTTGTCAACATGTGAAACGGTCTGTTCATGATTGCTTTGTTGAAAGCTGACAGATCCAGAATCGGTCTCATCCCTCCGGTCCTTTTGGGGACCAGGAAGTAGCGTGAGTAAAAACCCTGTGTTTTCCTCCTCGTTTGGAACTCTTGAGATTACACCTTTTATCAGAAGCTCTTGGACTTCTGCATTTAAGGCTGAGACTTGGTCTGGTGATGACAGGACCGTCTCTATAACTCCTCCGAACGGAGGGGGTCGGGTTGCAAACTGCAGCGTGTAACCCTTGCATAACACTCTGTCCATCCATCTGTCCGGCGAACAGGTTTTTAGCCACTCTGCGTAACGTTCGTGGAGTGGATGTGCGTTTAAATGATGTGCCGTGTTTTGAACGGATGTCATCCAATCCTCCGCCTCGACCGCCGTCATGCGTCGCGGAAATGTTTTCCGCGTGACCCAAGGCGAGGCTTCCTCGAAAAGGCTGTTCTGCGCGCGCCCGTGCGCTGTGTCTGGATCGCGGACCAACCTTCATGTCCGGGCGGGGCGGTGTGTGCTGAGGCGAGGCGTGTGTCAGCTGATGACGTCGTGAGGCTGCATGTTTAACGTCGCTGTGCGAACGTTGAGAGGTGGAGGGCGTGACGTCATCAACGCCGTGCTGTCGAAGTGAAGGTTGTGAGCCTCGTGGGAGCGCACGTTTTCTCTGGAGGGACGTGCGCCGCTCTCGCTGAGGGCGGGGCCCGTCATTGGATTCATTCAGCTGTCTCACGCTTATGCCGCCGTGAGCTGCTGATCGCTGAGACGCGATGGATGACGGCCGCTCGCGTTCGCTCAGGAGAGGCATGTGTTGTTTTCGCTGAGAGCGGGGACCTCCACCGGACCCGGCCTGCGGTCCCACATTTATCCCGATGTGAGCCGGTGAGCGCCGGGCAGCTGTGCGTGCATCATCGACACAGTGCCGTTTGGATGGAGGCTGCTTGTCTCGCTCGGGTGCGCGTTTAACACCGCTTGGTTGGTGATCGTGCGGTTCTGATTGACAACAAGTTATTTCGCTTACCGTGGTGTCACGTGAGCGTCTGGGCATGTGAAGGAGCGGTGGTGGGTTTAAAAAACCTTTATTTAAGGCCACCGGCTCTCTCTGTGTGGAGGATGTGTGTGTAGCGGCTGTGAGCTCATCCGAACTTACAGACTGGCTAAAAACAGGCATTTTGATCTTTGAAAAATCATTTATTTCAATTCCTGTGTCATTTATACACACATCCTCCGCAGACCGTCATTTTTTAAATCTTCTCCCTCGTGAGCTCTGCGGTTTGTTTGCCCCGAGCGCCGTCTGCAGGCGATCTCTGGGGAAACGCTGAAGTGCAGGCTGCCGGACTGAGGAGGGGTGGTCTCTGGCGGGCGGGGCTGGTGGTGGAGCTGGGCGAGACGAAGCTGCTGCTGCCGTGGAGCGTCGATGTTTCTGCCTCTGCTCTCGACGATCTCTCCAGCGGGCTGGGGGACGGGATGAGCCGCGCGGCTTGATGAGATGGCGTACAGCTTCCGACATCTCCTCCGACTGCTTCGAATTCGTCAGCATGGTCGTCAAGCTGCTTCCGAACAGCGCGTCCGATGAGATGGGGCCCTCCATCAGGTCTTTGTGCAGCTTTTCCGGCAGCAATGGAGAGTGACGGAGCCAGACGGAACGTTGGATTACCGTCATCCACGCTGCAATCCTCGACAGGCAAACCGTGGAAGCGGCGCACATGTTGAGGATGGCGTCTGCCGATCTACACAGGGAGCTCTTTGTCTCCTTCGGCAGGTCTGAGGCCTCCAGCCTTTTCGACATGCTAAATGCTAGCAGCGCACGTTGTTGCTAACTGCGGCTGCCTGAAAACACGTCGGTGGGCTCGATTGGAGAGCTTGGTCGCCGTCTGGTTCCTCCGGAGGGACGGGACGCTGCTCCGACCTGGGCAGCTTCGCTCCGGAAGCTTCCGCGAGGCTTGGCTCCAGGGGGGGAACCGAGGAATAGCGTCAGCTGCCTTACAGAGGGAGTTCTTTGTCTCCAAGGCAGGTCTGCGGCCTTCAGTCCCTTGGACATGCTATATGCTAGCAGCGCACGTTGTTGCTAACTGCGGCTGCCTGGAAACACGTCGGTGAAAAATAACCTTTCCGCCGATCATCCGAACTGGCGGGAAAAGGCGAGGGACGTAGAAAAAAGGGGGTCCCTTCATGTCAGCCTCCTCCCGGGTTCCGCCGGGCAACCCCTGAGGGCGCTGTCGGCCGGGAGCGGTGTGATTGCCGATGCGAAACGAGGTGGGATGGGGTGAGCATTCACTCAGCCCCCCTCCACCTACACTACGCTCCCCAGGAGGGAATGAGCAGCGGGGGCTGCAGCTGAGCATACCTTGCCCCGGAGGAACCATCCGGTTCGCCCCGAGGGTCGGCGATAAGAGGAAAAAACACAAGATGGCGTTGTCCAGCGTGTAGTGACCTGTCACTGGGAAATGTTCCCTGACGCTTACCTTGGAATAAGACTGCTGTCATCTTCTCCTCGGGGAGGAGAACTCACCGGACGACCGGAGGTCGACTGCCGGGCCAAGCATCCTTCACAAAGGTTGGTCATTTACACAATTTATCTTCTTTGTTCTTCTGACAGTGCTATATTAGCTCGCTGAAGAAAAAATGGGAGCCGATTTCCCGCTCTTAACGTAATTTATACGGACCGGGTGGGGCCCACACACCAGGTGGGCGTGGACTAATTTTTTCAGTGCTTATGCTCTGCATAATGGGATAAACCCACTAAAGCGAAGGCCTTAAAGGGCGAAGCTTATACGACATAGAACAGCACTCTTCACTTCTCTTTGTCTCAGAAAAACAGGGCGTTCCTTCACACAGAAAAACTAACTTTTCAGCGCGCTTTGAGTCTGTCTGCGGTCTGATTGGTCAGAATTCCAATCCAATCAGAAGTGGTTTACATCGTGTTACATTATATAAACAGGAAATGAAGAGCCTCTTCAAAGTAAAACAGGAAATGGGTCAATTTCAAAATAAAATAAGAATTAGGAGTCAGATTCTAAAAGGAACAAATATTATTCCACAACAGGGAAAATAATCCTTTAAATAATTTCTAACCCAGCAAGGAGTTAGTTTGCAGATTAAAAACAGTCAGAAAGTGCTGCTCACTTACCGTATGTTTGCAGTAAATGCATTCTTTGGGGATGTGTTTGATGGCCACCTACAAGATACAACAGATACTTT
>NW_023621491.1:0-5423 GCF_014905685.2 Nematolebias whitei
CCTGCCCAGGTACCCCCAAGAGCCCAGCCCCCGGCAACCCCCCCGGGGCCCCAAACCCATACACCCGCCTCCACATCAACCCCAAGGCCCCACAAGGTCAGATCCCAGACTACCCACCCTCACTATGTAACGGAGCCGATCAAAGGAGTCCACAGAGATTGATCCAATGTGTCGGCAGATGCTGTTTCAAGACTAATATGATCTAACAGAAGATTTTTATACTGATTAATGCTAAGATTATTTTTATTTTTCCAATTCAGGAGTATGGTTTTCTTTGCGATGCATAAGGCAGTGAAAATCATGCGACATGTATTTTTTTCCAGGGTAACATCTTCCAAGATAGCCAATAAGCAAACAGACGGAGAGAGTGGAATATTACATTTCAGACATTTAGACAAGTCTTCACAAACCTGGACCCAGAACCTCTGAACGGGTGGGCAGAACCAGAGTGCATGGATATAATCATCAGGAATATTGCCTGTGCACTGTGAGCAGTTGTTAGATGATGTAAATCCCATCCGAAACATTCGCTGACCTGTATAATGTACTCTATAAAGAACTTTATACTGTATTAATTGTAAGTTGGAGATTCTAGTCATTTTAAATGTTCTTAAACATATTTGAGACCAGGTGTTTTGGTCAAAATTGATTGATAAATCTGATTCCCATTTTGCAACAGGTAACATTATGGAGTCATTGATTCTAGACAATTTCTTGTATATTTTAGATAATAATTTGGGGGATTTAAGATTAAGGAACTCTAACACACATATTGGTGTTTCTAACAAAGTTTTATTAAGCTTAAATTTCTTTTTTATGATAGACTTAATTTGTTGATATTCTAAGAAGTATTTATTTTCCATGTCAAATTGTATTATTAAATTATTAAATGGAATAAAGTCTACACCTTCATATATGTGTTCCAGACGTTCAATTCCCTTGACTCTCCAACCTGGGAAATTTAACATATTATTTTCTTGTAGGATGTCAGGATTGTTCCAGATGGGTGTATGTCTACAGGGGAGTAGTGAAGATTTTGTCATTTTCAAATACTCCCACCATGCTGTCAGAGAAGAGCTAATACTGATGCTTTTAAAGCAAACATGTCTTTTTATATTTGTGCTAATAAACGGTAGATCTGAAATCTTAATATTATTGCATAAAGTTTGTTCTATGTCTATCCAAGTTTCATCTAATGTATTTGGATTTAACCACTTTGAGATATATTGTAACCTATTGGCTAAATAGTAGTGATAGAAGTTGGGAAGTTCTAATCCTCCGGTATCTTTGGATTTCTGTAATGCTTTTAAGCTAATACGTGGAGTTTTGTTTTTCCAAAGGAATTTAGATATCAAAGAGTCCAGTGACTTAAACCATTCAGTTGAAGGTTTATTTGGAATCATTGAGAATAAATAGTTTATTCTCGGCAGGACCATCATTTTTACTGAGGCAACTCTTCCCATAAGTGATATGGGCAAAGATTTCCATCTAGTAAGATCATCTTCAATGTTCTTTAAAATTGGGATATGATTCAATCTTATTAAGTCTTCCAATCTAGGAGAAATATTAATGCCCAAGTATGTGATGTTACCTGATTGTAGTCGTTCATTGAGAGAAGTATTAAACACGCAGTTTATTGGAAGAGCTGTAGATTTTGACCAATTTATAGAATAATCAGAAACTTTTGAGAATGAGTTTATTAATTTGATAACATTAGATATTGAATTTTCTGTGTTCTGAAGAAAAAGTAAAACATCGTCAGCATAAAGACTAATTTTATGTTCTATATTTTTACACAGTATACCTTTAATATCAGCAGTTTGTCTTATTGCTGCTGCTAAAGGTTCAATAAAAATAGCAAATAGTGCAGGTGAAAGTGGACATCCCTGCCTGGTCCCCCTCTGTAAACAGAAGCTTGAAGATATTTGATTATTTGTCCTGACACATGCTCTTGGTGAGTTATATAATATTTTTAACCAATTAATGAAATGGTCCCCAAAACCAAATTTACTCAATGTAGAAAATAAAAATTTCCAGTTTACCCTATCAAATGCTTTTTCTGCGTCCAAAGACAAAATAGCTGTTTCAATATTTTTACTATATGAATACTCTATTAAATTATATAATCTGCGTGTGTTTGTGGTCGAGTGTCTTCCTTTTATGAATCCAGTTTGGTCAGGATGAATAATGAGAGGAATTATTTTCTCTAATCTTTTAGAGAGGACTTTACTAATTATTTTAACATCCACATTAATAAGAGAGATGGGGCGATAACTGGTAGGTAGTACTGGGTCTTTGCCTGGTTTTAATAGTAGACTAATGTTGGCTGAATTCATATGTGTTGGAAATCTGCCATTTTCTTCAGACTCATGTAGCATTCTGTGAAATATTGGTTCCAGGATGTTCCAGAACTCTTTATAAAATTCTGCTGGATATCCATCTGGGCCTGGAGATTTCTTATTAGGCATGTTTTTAATGGCTTCACGGAGCTCATCTGATGTTAATGGTGAGTCTAGTTCTGAAGATTGATTACTGTCTAGTTTTGGAAGTATTACTCTCTCCAAGAATTGATTAATATCTTCATCTGTCGGATTTATTTGTGGAGTGTATAGAGTTTTATAGAAATCTCTAAAAACACTATTTACTTTTTCCTCGTCATAAGTTATGTTACCATTTGTGTCTTTAATACCATATATAGATGTTTTTTCTTTATTTAATTTGAGTTGATTAGCTAAATAGCTACCGGATTTATTACTGTGTTCAAAATGTTCCAAGCGAAGTCTTTGTACTAAGAATTTGTTTTTTTTGTCAATACATTCATTTAGTTCTAATTTTATCTTGCGTAGTTTTTTCTGTGTTTCCTCTCCTTGTAAACTTTCTAATAATTTGATAGATTTCTCTAATTCCTCAATACGTTTATTTTCTTTTTTCTTTTTGTTTGTTGCGTAGGATATTATTTTCCCTCTCATAACTGTTTTCCCAGCCTCCCAGAGTGTACACGCTGATGTACCTGGCAAGTCATTAAACTCTAAATACGATGTCCATTCATTTTTAAAGTATTGTATAAATTCTTCGTCCATAAGCAGTGAGGTATTTAATCTCCAGTTTATACTTTTTGGGATTTCTTTCTTATTATCTAAATTTAAAGTAACTGGTGCATGATCGCTGACAGCAATAGGGTGTATCTTAGTGTCTGAAATGTTGGTCAGCAATGAGTTGCTGATTATAAAATAATCCAGACGAGAGTAAGAGTGATGCACATGTGAAAAGAAAGAATACTCTTTACTATTAGGGTGAAGAGACCGCCATGCATCGCAGAGTCCATAATCACTCATGTACTGTTTAACTACATTTATGGATTGCCAACTGCGTTGAGCTCCTACTGTATTCAGCCTGTCTATTTTGTTATCTAGACCAAAGTTAAGATCACCTCCCAGTACCAGCGAGCAATCCATGTGATTTGATAGAGTAGAAAAGAGATCATGAAAAAAAGCAGCATCGTCCACATTTGGCCCATATAAGCTAACAATACAATATTTTTGACTGAGTATGGATAATTTTAATATTATATATCTACCTTGCGGGTCTATAACTGTGTCTAATATTGTGAAGTTCACATTTTTATGTATTAATATTGCTACTCCTCTCTGTCTTGAGTTATAGCAGGCTGAAAATACATGAGGAAACTCAGGAGATTTTAGCTCATCCACAGTTGACGGTAATTTATGAATCTCTTGGAGTAATACAACATCTGCCTTTAATCTTTTAATCTGGCTAAAGATTCTATTTTTTTTATGTTGGCTACCGGCTCCATTAATATTCCATGTGACAAACCTTAAGATACCCATATTTGTGCTTGTAAAAATATAATTAAACCACACCCATTATCACAAATATCAAAAATAGTAAAACACCCAGACAATAACATAATCCTTAATGATTGATTATTTATGATTTATAGATAAACTAAGTGCTGTTTTTGAAGGTAAATCATGGATGTATTCCTTTATGAGGTATTTGTATGTATGTATATGGATATATATAAGCCTTTGTGCCTGTGTGCTAATAATTGTTGAGTCAGAAAAATAGAGACAAAAAAAAGAAAGTGAGATGATAATAAACACGTAAAGATAAAAGAAGAGAAAATAAAAAAAGAACCCCCTTACCACATTAAGTGTCATGCCACCGTGTACCACCACCATCTGTGTAACCCACCAACCGAGCTGTGCTGAAAAATTACATAAATATCTGGTAAGTAATATGAATATATATGCTTGCTAATACATTTTAAGTAAAATTAGCAACTGAAGATCATACTTACCTTATTTATATTATTAATAGAGCCAGGGAGTAACCTCTGGATCTCTAAACAGCTGACCGTTGATGTAAAGTTTGTCCACAGCCACCGCAGCTCTTCTGCCCTCGTTTATATTTTTCTTCCTAATCGGGAACAGGACGCGCCTTCTATTCAGAATCTCTGCAGGGAATTGATCGTTCATGCTAAAGTTCGTGTCACGTAGTTCCCTACCTCGGCTTTTTACTTGTTCTTTTTGTTTATAGTGCTCAAACTTAGCTACAATCGGCCGCGGCCGATTGCTTCCTGGCTTCTTACCTCCGAGGCGGTGGACCCGGTGAAAAGTTATGGAATTAACCGCGTCACTCGGCAACTTCAGCTGATTCTGGAAGAAGTCACGGACGGAGGCCTCAGGGTCTTCGTCCGCTCGCTCCGGTATTCCCGAAAAGACGAGGTTGTCCCGCATGCTCCGGGCTTGGATATCCAGGATCGATTCTTTTATTTTTTTTTTATCCCCGGATAGCAGCGTCATCTCCTCGGTGAGTTGTTTTACCGTCCCTCTCAGCTCCTGATTTTCACTAGCAAGTGATGCTACCTGTTGTTGACTGAATTCCAAAGACTCCCTGAGGTCTTGAAACTCTTTATGCAGCATCTCTACTAATGCTAGTCGGGCGTCTAAGCTAGTTAGCTTCTGGTCAATTGACTCCAATATCTCCTTTAAACCTGAATCATCAGGAGACGGTGCAGTAACGCTGTCTGAGCTGCCCTGTCGATGCCGCTTAGCATTGGGGATGTTAGCTGAATTGCTAGCAGCACCGGATGTTTCTTTAGGCTTACCCATGACTAAGCTTTCAAAACACTCGTCAACAAACAATTCCAGACTTTCCAAGGTCTCCTCGTCCAGTTTGTTTGATTGAATCAAAAAAGTTTGTTAGTAATATTTTAGGACTTTCTTAATGATCTTATATTTAATTAAACAGTTTTTATATAAATAAATACGGACTTACCAAAGTTTTATCATAATACTCACGCACAGTTTTTCCTAGTTCTCAGCAACAGCTCATTGCACCGCCACGCCCACCAAAGAAAGTTAGAACATGTTATTTTGTGTTATTCTGCTAAGTCATGG